>NC_039361.1:60531789-60834819 GCF_003573695.1 Papaver somniferum
AAAGGTTGTAGAGAAGTAATAAGAACCGGAGTTGTGGAAAAGCAATAACAACTGGGGTAATTTATGACATTTGTATTTCTTTTCCAATCAGAAAAGATGTATATTCTATACGTTTAGTGATAGAGAAAAATACAAATATGAAATTGTACATTCATCACCAAGAATGTAGAGAAGGTATCTAAGTTTTCTTTAGTGTGTAATAAGATACATACATTCTATCTTTGTGAGTAAGTAAACGGTGATACAGAGAGATGCTATGAAATTGCATTGATTGTGATGGTAAATATGATTAGGTTGGTTCCTTGGTCTACGTAGTCCTTTCTTTTATCCTGTTAATTATTATTCCTTAAAATTCGGTTTTAATACAAATCTTGGGCCTTGATTAGTAAGTTTTCAGGCCCATATCGGTTTGAAATTTTTAAGCATTGAAATTTTCTTTGTTATGGGGTTTCTACTTGAACTACCTTGATTTATGTTCATATATATTTTTTTTTAATTTGAACCCTTTGAATTGCTCACCTGTTGCTTTTATATGGTTGTAGGTTTGATATAGACCTAATAGGGCAGGTAAAGCGTCACATTTCTATGAGGTTTTTGAGATTACTAATGCTTCAGATGTCCTTGATGCGATATATTTTACATAAGGAGGTAATTCTTAGAAACTAGCGCAATTGAGAACCCATACATCTAAGATGTTGACTTCTGATGCGTAGAAGTTCTCTTGAATATTCGACATTAGGCGAGAATAGGATAAATGGCACTATATCATTGTTAGATTTCTATAATAAATTCTTTTATGTGGTTGCAGGTATCAATTAAGAGTGTGAAGAGCACGTATCAAAGAAAATTATTATACATATGCTAAGCGATCAAAGTAAAGTACTACTCGAGAAAATTTAATGGTGATATTCTTGATATGCTTATGTCAGTTAACCCGGTTTGTATGAGGTTGAGAAAGTGAATTTTGGTGAAATTCGAAATAGAATCGTGAAGGCGGCATGTTATGATGTGTAAGAAATCTGATATCAAAGACTTAATGAAAGAACACAAAACTAAACTCAAACAAACTTCTCTTAATTGATGTGTTTCGTCTCATGGCTCACAACCTATTTATATGATTAACAAACTTGACTCTCAAGTAAAAAGACTTTCCTAACATAACCAAACTCTAACAAAGAAACTTCTAGACAATTCTCTCGTAAAAAAACTCCTAAAACTTGTAATACTTGCAACCCAAGTAAACTTCTAAATACCGTACAACCGTGTCAACAATACTTGTTGATCCATTCACATCGTGTCAACTGTACCAGTTGATCCAAGCACATTCTATCAACTCTCATAGTTAATCCACACTACTAGATCAACAACACTTGTTGATCCCTTTCTGTCTTCTGATGTAGTTTTGAAAGTGGTAGTAAAGTTCGTTCAACTCGGATTGTGTAAAGGTTTGTTTTAAGAACTAAGAATAAAAATACTAAAAATATATTCACAAGGTTGTCACGAATATCGAGAGAGACTGAGACTCAGGATTCCACCAAATTCCATTCATGTGATTCAAATAATAATTCCAATCAATTATAGATCAAATATTAAAAATATGGACTCTTATTCTTTGCCAAAAAGTAGATTTTTGAAAAGTAATGATTGTAAATCAAAAGCATGATGTATCAAAAATACATAGACCAAGCATACACCATCAAACGAAATCACACCCATTCAATAAAAATCATAAATCGATTAAAAATCAATGCAAATAGTCATAAAAGAATTATTAGAATTACCACATGCATGAAATAGGGATTTCTCCATCATCCCAGTGTTGGGGTTTAACTCCTCATATTAATCACTTGCTCAAAATACATGTTTATAGCCCAAAAGTTGATTAAAAGAGTGAAAAGAATAAAATTAGTGAATCTGCGACCTACAGAAGGCGTCCAGAAAGGAACGATAAAACTGAAGTGTTGTTTCTGTTGTTTTAAGACTGCCAAGCGTCTGTCCTTTTCACTGTAGAAGAACGACTGTCTTTGGAAGTCTGTTCTTCGTGTTCTTCGTGCTCTTCAATGGCAGCAGCAGCAGCAGAGACGTAACTTCCTGCAACTCTGATTCTCGCCTCCTAAGCTCTCCTCTCGACCCCAAACCTCTCCCTTTCTTCTTCTAGGGGACCTAAGCATCCTATTTATACATAAAAGGGTCATTGAATCTTTCCCAAATCGCATCAAAATCTCTTCTTTCCTTCCTTGGCAGTCACAGCAATAATTCCTTCCAGAAATTGTTTTACGCGTTTCTGAGCTCTCCCACTTATATCAAACTCTTCCTTAGATAGAATATGTACCTTAGGAACGAATTTTAGGTCTTTATTCTCTCTGAATTTCCTAAAACAAATCCACATAGCCGTATTTCCTTATTCACCTCTGTTTCCCTTTTTCGTCCATTCCATCCCAATTCGATCGATCCAATTGCTTCTAGTAAACTTGTATAGCCATGAGAAGTCCAGCCCAATCAATTTCCGGTGTTGAATCTCTTTAAAACTGCCCAAAGCTTCACGTCCAAAATCTGCAGACGTGAAGTCTCTTTTCCCGCCAATATTTTTAATTTGAAACGTGAAGGTGGGTGTCCCCCTATCCTGTGCTTTTCTCCCTTTAGAAGCTGCCTGGAAATAGGTCACCCCTTAGTAATTAGGTTACCCCTTATCCAAAATGAGAGTCCGTATAGTAATTTTCTCCCACGAGCGCAAAAACCACTTTTTTAGCCAATTTCGCCGCAAAAGCTTATTTCTCCAAAAATACCTACAGGGACATAAAAAGCCATAATAAATATAAAATCGAGCACTAATATATATACAATTGAGATTATATAAGACACAAAAAATTTCCTATCAAATACCCCCAAACTTATCATTTGCTAGTCCTCGAGCAAATCAAATAGAAAATAAAATCCTAACTCACTGATGCAGGCATCGTCGATTGCATTTAGCATATGCAATAAGCCTCTAAACCCCTTTACTTGTCCCTAGTGGCCGAGTTATAGTCTCGGGAGGGCTTACTAGAGATATACCCACAAAACCTTTACTCCAGACCTTAGCTATCTACGCAGAACCTTGGAAGGCACTAAAGAATCTCCTTGGTTGGCATACTTATTGACTACAGGAAAAAGTACCTTGATGCGAAATTCCAATTGTTGTACACGAGTTTGCACTCAAGCATACTCAAATTCATATAAAGTGACAGAACTCTATTCAAATAGTTGCACTATGGACATCAATATCCGGAGTCAAAACTAATCACATGGATAGATCAAGAAGATGGATATAGAAAAACATAGATGGTTTTGATATTTACTAAGTGAACGACGTTTCCCATATCTTTCTGAAGGCCTCCGCCAAAATGAACCTATCCTAATGGATTGAGATATTAGTCTGACTAATATCAACACACTGGCATATACAAGGGAACCAGTGGTCGATAACCTAACTCTAGGTCAACACAACTGGCATATACAAGGGTACCAGTGGTCGACTTTATTGAATTTATTCCTTTTGGTAAAATGGTCTGGTTTCAATTTATTTATTTTTTTCAATTTTTTTTTCCAACTTTTTTTTTCTTTCATGGTATCTCAATCACTCTAATTCACCCTAGCATTGGTAACAACTTGAATCGTGGGCCCCACCTAGCACTTAGAGAAACATAGTTTAAAAACAAAATAAAATAAAAATAGAAGTGAAAAGGACTCAACGAGATATGGTGAAACTATCATGTTATTTCTAACACCCGAGATCTGTGCTTTTATGAATAGACTCTTTAGATGTTTCCATCTAATCAGATTGGTTCCTCAACTCCTACAACCAAAATGCTTCCATCCACTTAGATTAGTTAGTGCAATCCTCAATAGGCATAAATTTCGAGGTTCTGGAGTTTATTTATTCATACTGCAACTAAAAAGTTTCTCCCATACCCCCAAACTTAAATCTAACACTGTCATCAATGTTCTAAAGATGAAATTAAAAGCATGAACAAGGAGAAATTGTTACCATTTGAAGCAAAATAGATAAGGAAAGATATTACCGTGTCGCATGAATGTTGGGTTACCTCCCAAGAAGTGCTAAGTTTAAAGTCTTCAACCAGACTAAGAAAAGATTAGTCACCTCATAAAATCATAAAGTAATAGCCGAAATTTTTGTGGGTCATCAAAACCAAATAGAGCTATCACAAATAAAAGGAATCTGCAACCTGCCAAGAAAATTAACAAATAAAGCGCACCCTTGTCTAGTTTCCTGTTAACACAACTACATCTAGCTGTGGTTCAGGTTCTATAAATGGGTCCAAATAAAATATTTTCATGGGTTGGAATTCCTCAAAGCTAAGATCCGGTTCAGGTATTAGAGTCTGAAGAAACTCAAGTAAAAATTTAAAAGCACATAATAATAACCTGAATAATTGAGGATCCTTAAAGTCAATCAGTTTTGACTCACAATCGACCATGATGAAATTGGTGGTCAATCTTAAGCAAATGTATCGACCCTAATCTCTTAAAGTAATTAGGTTTAGTCTCAAAACTAAATAATTGACACATCTGAAATTTATACGTTCCCACAATTGGTTGAAACATATTTGGTGGGAAAACAAAGTCAATCTGGATATCATAGCCTGGGTAAACCACATCAATCAGAGGATGGGTTTCTAACAACTGAACTTCCTCATGGACATCACTAGGTTCAGGAAAACGTGTATGAAGATAATCTTGTAAAATGGTTGAGGCACATATGTCAAGTCCCAAGTGAGAGACCTTTCTAATAGTTAAAACACATGGAGAATGATAATCACCCCCAAACTTAGAGTTTTCAGTGTCTCTAGAAATACTAGTCACAACGTCCCTAATTTCAAGGTCATTAGATTCCTGAAAATGGTCAATTGATTCTTCTAAGTATAGTTCATCCTCACTCATCTCTACGAGTTCACTTTCTTTGTCTAAGACTAATGTTTCTAAATCGCTAGACTCTAAAACAATATTCTCAGAAAAAACTCGTTCCTCCAAACCATTATCGGCTTCGTAATCAAAAGGAAATACTACATAGTCTAAAACGGGGGTATCTCTAGTCAAATCCTCGTCCTTTTGAATAGGTGAATAATCATTAAAATTATCGGGATCTGAACCAGAAATAACACTATCATCATAAAGTTCATTTGGAGTAACAAATTCCTGATCACTATGCCTACATATTTCAAATTCTTCCTCAATTTCAGTCTCTCTTCTACTGGTGTTAAAATTGGATTACAATTATCCATCTTGAAACGCTTCAAAATTCCTTCAGCATACCTTTGTTGATTAATAAAAATTCCTCTCTCAGTTTGTTGTACTTCAATACTAAGAAAGTAAGACATCAAACCAAGATCTGTCATCTCAAACTCCTTCACCATATCCTCCCTGAATTCATTGATCATCTCAAAAATATTTCCAGTAAATATGAGATAATCCACATATAAACACACTATAATATGATTGCCAAGACCATCATCTTTCAAATACAAAGTATCCTCACGTGGACATCTTGTAAATCCTTTCTTGAGAAAATAATAATCTATTCTTGTATACCAAGCTCTTGGTGCTTGTTTCAAACCATACAAAGCTTTGTTTAGCTTGTATACTTAATTCTCCCCCCCCTCATAATGTAGCCAGCTGGTTTCTCTACATAAAATTCTTCTTCCAATACTCCATTCAAGAATGCTGACTTCACATACATCTGAAATATCTTCCAATGCTTTTGTGCAGCTAAAGCAATGATCATCCTTACTGTATCAAGTCTTGCAACTGGTGCAAATACTTTTGAATAATCAACTCCTTGTCTCTGTCTATAATCCTTAGCAACTAACCTTGCTTTCAGTCTTTCTATTTCACCATTTGACTTGTATTTTGTTTTGTAAACCCACTTAGCACCAATATGTTTCTTACCTGGTGGAAGTGTTGTTAGTTCCCAAGTATTATTCTTCTCAATTGACTCCAATTCTTCATTCATGGCTTGAATCCAACTTTGTTCTTTAGAAGCTTCTCCATAAGCTACAGGATCACAATCTCCAAATAGTGCAAAGTTCACCACTTCATCATCAGTATCTTCATCATCTCTTGATACAACATAATCATTCAACCTAGCAGGTATGATATATTTTCTTCTTGGTCTTGTATTTTCTTGTTGTGTTATTGCTTCAGTTCTTGCTTTTTCATGCTGTTCTTCAATATTATCTTGAGCTTGTACTTCTTCTTCAACCACAATTGGAACTGTTCTGACAGCAGCAGATGGATCAACATTCCTTGTTGATCCAATATTATGTGGATCAACATCCCTTGTTCATCCAATGTTATGAGGATCAACATTGGTTGTTGATACATTATTCCAATTCCATTGTGAATCTTCATCAAATATCACATCTCTACTTATAACTATCTTTTTAGTTTATGGGTTATATAGCTTGTATCCTTTAGTCACTGAACTGTAACCAACAAGAATACATTTTTCACTTTTATCATTCATCTTATTTCTCAATTCCTTTGGCACATGTGCATATGCAATGCACCCAAAAATTCTCAGATGTCTTACACTTAGTCTTACTCCTCTCCATGCTTCTTCCGGTGTCTTGTTATTCAAACTATTTGTAGGACATCTGTTAGGTAGATACATTGTTGTCAACTTCATAACCCCAGAAATTCTTTAGTAAATATTTTGTTCTTTTTATAGTTCTTGCCATCTCCATTATGGTTCTGTTTTTTCTTTCATCTACACCATTCTGTTGAGGTGTATATCTTGTTGTTAGCTGATGTAGAATATCATGTTCTTCCATGAAACTATCAACAACAATATATTATGTTCCTCTATCAGTTCTTAATATCTTGATCTTTTTACCAATTTGTTTCTCAGTATATGCTTTGAAACTTCTAAAAGCATGAAAAGCATCACTCTTTTGTTTAAGCAAATATACCCATGCTTTCCTACTAAAGTCATCAATGAAAGTTATGAAATAGTTATTACCTCCATGGGATGTAACTTTTATAGGACCACACAAATAACTATGAATAATCTCCAACTGTTGTTCAGCTCTTCTTGCTTTGTTAACTGGAAATGGATCTCTATGCTGCTTTCCAAAGATATAATTCTCACATCTTGATTCTGGAATTTGAATGAAAGGTAATCCTGACACCATCTCCTTCTTTGCTAAAGTTTGTAAACTGTTAAAGTTCACATGTCCCATCCTCTTATGCCATAACCAAGTATCATTATGCACACTAGTACTATAACAACTTTCCTTTTGGTGCCGAATATTCAAAGGAAATAACCTGTTTTTGGTCATCTTCACTTTAGCAATCAATCTTCTTCTTCTATCTCTGATGAAACACAAACCATTGTAAATATTCATAAAGTATCCTCTTTGAGATAGTTGGCCCATACTCAGCAAGTTTTGATGTAATCTTGGTACATAAAACACATCCATGATATATGCTTTTGAACCATTCTTAAGAACAATTCCAATTCTTCCTTTTCCCATAACTGGAATTGTAGAACTGTTGCCAAACTTTCCTGTTGATCTGACAGACTCATCAAGCTTATCAAACAAATCTTTTCTACCACACATATGATTGCTGCAACCTGTATCTAAGTACCACTTAAGTTGAGGTTGTTCTTATGCTGTATGACATGCTAGTAACATATTTTCAGCCTTCTGCTCTTCTGCTTCTTTTTTTTCTTGACTTTTAACAATATTAGCTTTGAAATTTGATTTATAATTATTTTCAGTAGTGTTTCTAGGTTTTGGACACTCTGGGGCAAAGTGCCCAAAATCTCCACAGTTGTAACACTGAACTTTTGATTTATCAACTGGTTTTCTTTCTTGATAACTTCCAGTATTAGATCTTCCTCCATTGTTATATCTTCCTTGAAACCTTCCAGCATTAGGTTTTCCTTGGTTGCTTTTCCAGCTAACTTGACTTTGAAGTGCTTCTTCAACTTGTTTTGCAGCAACTGTCTTCTATAGCAGTCTTTGTTCATAGGCTTGTAATGAACCCAATAATTCATTAAGAGTTATAGTTGCAACTGTGTTGCATTCCTCTATAGCAGTCACCTTTGATTCAAATTTCTCAGGAAAACTTCTTAATATATTCTCAACAACTGTTGAATCTTCTATAGTATCACCATTAGCCTTCATCTCATTGACAAGATTCAAAGTCTTTGAGAAAAAATATGATATTTTTTATGTACTTTCCATCTGCAATAATTCATACTTTCTCTTTAGGGTTTGCAATCTAACCTTCTTGACCTTGTCAGACCCTGTGTAGTAGCTAACCAAACCATCTCATGCTGCTTTAGCTTGTTTAATATAGATAACACTGTCCATGAGAGATTCATAAACCCCTTGATGAAGAATATATGTAGTTTTAAAATTCTTCTTTCTGTTTTCAGTTAATAGATTTTGCGCAGCTCCTTCGACTACAGCTCCTTCTGCTGGTTCTACATAACCATCTTTCACAATATCTCATACTTCTTGATATGTACAAATATTCTCCATCTGTAACCTCCAAAGTTCAAAGTTTTTGCCTTCAAACACTGGCACCTTGATTGAACTTAAACTCGTCATCTTCTTCAACTTAACTTCTCATACCCACATCCCTAGAATCTGATACTAGTGCTCTGATACCAGATGTAGAAAATCTGATATCAAAGACTTAATGAAAGAACACAAAACTAAACTCAAACAAACCTCTCTTAATTGATGTGTTTCGACTCATGGCTCAACAACCTATTTATATGATTAACAAACTTGACTCTCAAGTAAAAAGACTTTCCTAACACAATCAAACTCTAACAAAGAAACTTCTAGACAATTCTCTCGTAAACAAACTTGTAATACTTGCAACCCAAGTAAACTTCTAAATACCGAATATCATTGTGTCAACAATACTTGTTGATCCATTCACATCGTGTCAATTGTACCAGTTGATCCAACCACATTCTGTCAACTCTCATAGTTGATCCACACTACTGGATCAGCAACAACTGTTGATCCCTTCTGTCTTCTTCATAGTATCTTGGTTTATTCTTCAACATGATAGAAGAGTAATTTATGCTCGATCAATTATGATGTTCTAAGATGAAAAATTATGCTTTAGAATTGTTGTCTTCTTCATAATCTAATTTTATAAGTTGCCAAGGTGAAAAAAGAAAGTGTTTTAATTACCAAAATTGGTTATAATAAAGGTGTGCACAAGTATGTAACACTTTTAGTGATATCGTCGTGATCGAGCACATGCATGCTACCAATGTCATGCCATAAATTATTGAACGAGATGTGTAGTTCTTCAATGTCTTTTTTTTCTTCCATGAATTCCAAAGTTGTTATTGTGTTTGTGGGAGCTGTTGTACTTGATACTAACTTCAGCAACCTTACTGGATCAGGAAAAGAAGAAAAAAAATGATGGAGGGATAAATTGAAACCGTGCCGTTACAGCACGGGTTAAGCCCTAGTAACAGACATAATAAAATAATATGTAGAAGTTTTGAATTTTTTAATTAGATATTTTATATTTTTTTGTCTCTACAAATCACAAAGACTCTTTGCAAATTTCATTTTTCTATCTCTAGATTCTCTATAAATCACATAAACTCTCCAATAAACTCTCAGAAAATCATTAAAAATCTCTCGATTTTGAGAGAATTTCGGGATCATTCAAATAAAAAATCTGAAAGAGTATGGAAATTTCACTCAAATAAAACTTTTTAACTATAGAATTACTTAAGAAGATAAGTAAATAAAAAAAAAGAGCGGTGTTGAAGTATCATTTCTCAAACAGTGCCTATGCATTTTGCATACCACACTACGTGTGATTTCTTTGCTAAACAATTAGAATTAGAATTAGAATTAGAATTAGAATTAGAATCACGATTCTTGGGTTATTTATAGATCCGAAACCCACAAATTCAAGAAAACTGTAGAATAAGTACGGATTTAAGGGTCTCACGAGTCATGACCATCCCCTACACCTACACTAGTTCATAGCTAGAAGTACACCACATGGTTTCAAAAGCAAAGACCAAAAAGAAACGCAAGCATGAATAATGGGAGAACATCTTTGTGTCAATGAATAACCCAATGAATCTTCTCCGAGTATCCCCTAGTCCTTTGTTTAGTTGTTTGTTGGTATTCACGAAAAACAACTACCGCCACAAGATCCGGTTCCTAGTACACGTTTCATGAGATCCTTGATTCATGAATCGGTAAAAGTGAAAACTCTTTATATAGTTGTAGGTCCCACATTTCACCTCAATTCATAAACCTATTTACTACTGACAAGTGTCACTTAACAAAGATACCCATTTCTATAGGATCCTTTGAATTTACTCTTAAAAACCAAATCACAATCATAAAACCAGAATACTCTTTGTTTTCTTCTTCTGGGTTTTTTGGGTTTGTTTTTTCAGAGTTTGTGCTAAGAGAGAAATGACAGATACAACAGATGATATTGCAGAAGAAATATCATTTCAAAGCTTTGAAGATGATTGTAGATTGCTTGGTAGTCTTCTTACTGAAGTTCTTCAAAGAGAAGTTGGTCATAAAATCATGGACAAGTTTGAAAGAAATAGAGTTCTGGCTCAGGTACTAACCAATCTCTATTATATCAGAAAATCACACCATCTTTCTTGTTTTGTTTTCACTTAGGTTGTTGTTTGTTCTACTTGTATTACTGTTGATGTTTTTCAGATCTTTTGTCTGTTTTGAGTTTCTGGGCATATTCATCGTTTTCTGTTAATGTTTCTTGTATTGATTCTTAATCTGTTATTTGTCTGATCAGAGTGATCTTAATATGACCCAGAAACTGAATCTTTTTGTATCTACTTTGTTCGATTAGTTATGTTCCATGCACACCCATAAAAATGATTCACATGATTGTATTTTGTTTTTGATGTTTAGCTGTATAAGTACTCTTCTTTTCCTTAATAGATGCTAAAAAAAAGAAGGTGCATATGTGTGGGTTTGGGTGATTTGATTGATTTTGTTTCTGTTTTTGTCAGAGTGCATGTAATATGAGGATGGCAAATATAGAAGATATGGCTGAGCTACTTGAGAAGCAATTAGTATCTGAAATATCCGATATGACTCTCGATGAAGCTTTAACTCTGGCTAGAGCATTCAGCCATTACCTCAATCTAATGGGTATTGCTGAGACCCATCACAGGTGAATATATTGTTCAGTTTGTTCAAAAAGATTGTCATCTTTTTTTATTGGAGAAATCGCAACCTGTAATTGTTTCTTTATGCAGGGTACGTAAAACAAGGAACATGACAGTTTTGTCAAAATCTTGCGATGACACATTTAATCAGTTGATACAGAGTGGAGTTTCACCAGATGAGCTCTACGAGACGGTCTGCAGGCAGGAGGTTGAAATTGTTCTTACAGCGCATCCTACACAGATAAACAGGCGAACATTGCAGTATAAGCACATTAGAATCACGGTAAGATGTTTTGGTATACTGTTAGTGTGATCAACTAAAGTACGCTTACGATTATTGTTATTTGGATCTTACTAGACTTCTTTCCTTGCAGCATCTCTTAGAATACAATGATCGACCTGATCTTAGCCATGAAGATCGCGAGATGTTGATAGAAGATTTGGTATATCTTGCCGCTTCTAATATCTATGGATAACCTTGTCTTTTGTTGCATAGCATGAGTCCATGAGTGTTGACATGTACATCTGGTTTTGGTAGGTGAGAGAGATAACTTCAATATGGCAGACGGATGAACTGAGGCGCCACAAACCAACACCAGTAGATGAAGCTAGGGCTGGTAAGATACTAGATTGAAAAAACTACCTATCTTAATGGACCGGGTTCTCTATAATTGTACCTTTGTTATGTATCTTAGGTTTGCACATTGTGGAGCAGTCTCTTTGGAGAGCAATGCCTCACTATTTACGCCGTGTCAGTAATGCATTAAAGAAGGTGTGTACATTCAATTCTTAATTATCAGTAACTCTTAATTCTTACCAGATGCTTTTCATCCATTAGCCAAGTGATCAGTGGAAAGTTGCTCTTCTTTAAAGACAATGAACTCCATTGGATGCTTTCTGCATTAGGATGATACTAGTAATCTGTTAGTGGAAACTATCATGTTCATTGAAGCTATCCTTTGACATTCACAATTTACAATGTTGTAATCTTTCACACAGCACACAGGAAGGCCGCTTCCAATGACCGCGACTCTTATAAAATTTGGCTCTTGGATGGGGGGTGATAGAGATGGAAATCCTAACGTAACATCAAAGGTGAGTTCAGTACCAATAATTACCTTAACTTTTTTCCCTTTTCTCTTGAAGTAATGCTTGACATTTTAGATTCTCATTTTATGAACTTGTGCTTTTTCCAATGGTAGGTCACAAAAGACGTAACTCTTCTATCACGGTGGATGGCAACTGATCTATACATCCGTGAAGTTGACAGCCTTAGATTTGAGCTCTCTATGAATAAATGCAGTAATGAACTGTCGAGATACGTACAGGAGATCGTACGAAAAGGTTTGTACTATGACTTATCTTCAGGATTCCCTCAAAAGAAAAAAAAAATCTTATGTGAGTGCTTTCTACAAAGCCTGTATACTATGTTTCAGCCTGTTATTTTATTTAGGCATCCTGCTTCGTGCAATTTGGCATTACTTTTGCGTGCCGCTACCTAGGCGCACTGTTTAACTGCTAAATGTGGTTATCTGGGGAAACTTTTTTTTCCCTGTAGAAGCTGCATCTGAGGAGCAACCTAAGGTTTGGAATCAATCAAAGAATTACAGTCCACAAGCTCTGGCCCTGCCAACGCAACTTCCAGCTGGTGCAGCTCTGCCGTCTTGCAAAGGCAAGTCTTTCTCTGTATTGTGGTTCCTCTCGGACTCTATGCTATTATTGGTAGTTGGAAGTTTATTGAAAACTCTATTTTGTGGTGTAGACGATGGGGAATCTCAATACCCAAGACTGGAATTTCCAGGCTCAGATCGTCAGGTAAAAGATAACTAGCTAGGCAGGTCTACCTTTGGTTTCAGTTATTTCCCTTACGCGTAAAATTGTCATTCTTAGCTTTGAGGAGCAACATGTTTAACAATTTCTTCATTTTAATCTGTGAGTCTAGGAAGTTTCGGCTCAAAATTCTAAGAAACCATTCAGAAACGGAAACACTGGTATACCTAACAACATCAAAGCTTCTGCTGGCAACGTTCAGTCACCTGGAACACCAAAATCTGGCAATCAACTCCTTGCTCAGAGAAAACTATTTGCAGAATCTCAGATAGGCAGGTCTAGCTTCCAGAAGCTGCTAGAACCAACCCTGCCCCAGCTTCCTGGAAATGCTCCATACAGAGTTTTCCTAGGTAGTGTGAAGGATAAGGTAATGGATTTTTCCTGCGACCAACATTAACTCAAAAGAGTTCATTGGTTTGTTGTTTTTGTTTGTCAACACAAGTTATCCATTTACCAAAATATTTTTTTTTCTTTGAATCCTCATACTTCTTTGATCTAATTCTCTATTGTCCCTGTATCCAATGAATTTAGCTAATGAAAACGCGGCGACGACTGGAGCTCTTACTTGAAGATCTACCTTGTGACCATGATCCTTTGGAATACTACGAAACTTCAGATCAACTTTTGGAACCATTAATTCTATGCTACGAGTCCTTGGTATATAAATCTCCAAACAGTCAATTTTCATGTGTTATTTTATACTTAGATAATAAATTGTGCGTGTCATCTTCTTGTGCAGCAATCGTGTGGGTCTGCCCCCCTTGCTGATGGAAGACTGGCAGATTTGATCCGAAGGGTTGCTACCTTTGGGATGGTATTAATGAAGCTCGATTTGCGTCAGGTGTGTTTTTGACTTTTTGTTATTGTGGTTCTGAGCAGGAATATGTTTTGACAATCAATTTGATGCATATATATTTTTCTTCCTTGTTTCAGGAATCTGGCAGACATGCTGAAGCTTTAGATGCAATTACTAGATACTTGGATATGGGAGTATATAGTGAGTGGGATGAAGACAAAAAGCTGGAATTTTTAACTAGAGAGCTCAAGGGCAAGAGGCCTCTAGTCCCTCAGACAATAGAGGTAAGCATTTAGGTCTTGTCGTGTCCGTAGCTGGAATCCTGGAATTACAGATGGTGCCTAGCAATTAGAATCCAGAAGAAAGTTGATTCTTGTTTCCTTTTCTATTTATAACCATTTTATGTCTTTGCTCATTTTGATGGTCTATTACATTATAGGTTGTTCCTGATGTGAAAGAAGTCTTGGACACCTTCCGCGTTGCTGCTGAGTTAGGGAGCGACTCACTCGGGGCCTATGTTATTTCGATGGCCTCTCATGTATGCAACTATATTGATATTTAAAATTATGTTCTCACATTTTTGATCTACTAATTAGATGAACAGCTTGTCTAGCATCTGTTTCTCAAACCTTAATACTAAGTTGAATCATAGATAACGTTGACCCCGCATGTGATATGCAGGCAAGTGATGTTCTGGCTGTGGAGCTCTTACAAAAAGATGCTAGACTAGCTGTTAGTGGGGAGATTGGGAGACCCTGTCCTGGCGGAACGTAAGATATCAACTGAAAAGAGTCATTTCTTAAATTTCTAATCCTAATAAAATATGATCTGTAAGCCAAGGTTATCTCTAGCCAATCTATTGGAGGATGACATGTATAAGAAATGGGCGAAACAAATTGAATAAAAACCTGCATCACTTATATTGGTTGTTTCCTCATTTAACAGGTTAAGAGTAGTTCCTCTATTTGAAACTGTGAAAGACTTGAGAGGAGCTGGTTCTGTGATCAGGAAGTTGTTATCCATTGATTGGTACAGGGAGCACATCTTGAAAAATCATAATGGACATCAAGAGGTACATATTGTAAAATAGCTTTGGGAGTCTTTTCTTATTGAAGCTTTAGGTTGATGAGATTAATTGTTCACCAGGTCATGGTTGGTTATTCTGATTCGGGTAAAGATGCTGGACGCTTTACTGCAGCATGGGAACTGTACAAAGCTCAAGAGGATGTTGTTGCTGCCTGCAATGAGTTTGGCATTAAAGTAACACTGTTCCATGGACGTGGAGGGAGCATTGGTCGTGGTGGTGGTCCCACACATCTTGCCATTCAGTCCCAACCACCAGGTTCCGTAATGGTAAGCTATCCTATTTCCAATTACTTCTGTTTAGTGTCAAAAAGTAATCCATGCTATAATGTTTTGTCCTATTGGGCAGTGCTTACGCTTCAAGGCTTAAAATCAAAATTGAACCAAATTCCTTTCTTTAGCTGCTAAACAAAGATTTGTGTTCAAAATAAAGTTGAAAATACAAGATTACTAAACCAAACATGATAAATGGCGATAAAATTCAAAGCAGTTATGTATGAACTAACAGAGCCACGGGGTGCTTGTTTTGCACTTTCAGGGTACACTTCGATCAACTGAACAAGGTGAGATGGTGCAAGCTAAGTTTGGGTTGCCACAAACAGCTGTTAGACAGCTTGAGATCTACACATCTGCCGTACTTCTTGCAACTCTCCGGCCACCTCACCCTCCAAGAGAAGACAAATGGAGAACTATTATGGAGGAAATATCAAACATCAGTTGTAACAGTTACAGAAGTACCGTGTACGAAAACCCTGAATTCCTTGCCTATTTTCATGAAGCCACTCCACAAGCTGAGCTTGGGTTCCTTAACATAGGAAGTAGACCCTCGAGAAGAAAGAGCTCAACTGGTATCGGGCATCTTCGTGCGATTCCATGGGTATTTGCATGGACCCAAACACGGTTCGTGCTTCCAGCTTGGCTTGGTGTTGGTGCTGGCCTAAAAGGTGCATGCGAGAAAGGATATACAGAAGATTTAAGAGAAATGTACAAAGAATGGCCGTTCTTTCAATCGACTGTAGATCTTATAGAGATGGTTTTAGGAAAAGCTGATATACCTATAGCTAAGCATTATGACGAAGTTCTTGTTTCTGAGAGCAGAAGAGAACTGGGCGAAGAACTGAGGAGGGAGTTACTGGCTACGGGAAAATTTGTATTGGTGGTTAGTGGGCATGAAAAACTTTCGGAAAATAACCGCAGTTTGAGAAGACTCATAGAGAGTAGACTTCCTTACTTGAATCCAATGAACATGTTACAAGTTGAGATACTAAGGAGGTTGAGGCATGATGATGACAATCACAAGCTTCGAGATGCATTGCTTATCACGATCAACGGGATAGCTGCTGGTATGAGGAACACAGGTTGATTTGCTGAGTATATGAGTATTCTTTGAGTCAAGTGTTTAAAAACCCTTTCTTTCCTTTCCTTTGTTTCTTTTTTCCGATTTCAATATTTATAAACATATGCAATGTGTCGTGTCTGGTATAGGAGAACATACATGATAAGTTTATAAATTTTGGCAACAAGGAATTTTAAATATGAAGGATTATGTATACTGCTTGTTATGTGTTGCTTGTAGCTAACCGAGACGAGTGATTTCAGATTTTTCGTCTAAGTCTCACAATTTGGAAAGATTTAAACTAGTAGCTCACAATCAGGGAGTCTGACAAAGATACAGTTCTATATGTGAATCCCTGAGTCTGCCTTAGGTAACATTTGGCAACCAAATGTCTCAGCAAAAACTGCTTGGTAGGATCCAGACAAAATCTCCATCTCAAGAGCGAATCTGGATAAACAAACTGCAGGTAGCTTTCAAGGATGCAGAATGAGATACAAAATAGCAATTAACTTGCTTAATCCAAATCATCTCATAAATAGCAATCAACTTCATATAAAATAGCAAAAGATAGAGGGGAAGTCATGCCCAAATTCAAATCTGCTTGGGTGGGATCCAGACAAATACAGTACATATCCTAAAATAAACAAATCCAAGGAAACTAATTGAGAAAGAAAAGATTACTATCCCAACAACAGCACAAAAGTTCGATATGTTGAAGAGGCTAGTATTGCACTGATAGGTTGCTGGTAACGGTGCAGAACCAGATGTAACCATTCTGATGAAGCAAAACAATCCCAAATGCTTGGCCTTGAAAGAAACAGGCTAAGAGAAAACTGAAAACAGGCAGAGAGAAGTAGCGTCAAGAGAGATGCTCAAGATATACTCCCAACAATATTTGGAACTCGATCTAGAATGTTAGATGAATACAAGTCTTTACTAAAGCATTGAGTTCAGAAGCATATATCAGGACGACTGTTTACAAGAATTCTACTGTGTTAACAAAATTAGAGAACCTAAGTACAGGCTACACAGACATACAGCTCCGTACTGGCAGGTGTGAAGTGGGTGTATCAACTCTTTATACGTGCACTTATCCTCTAAATCCTTGCTGCCAGCAGAAACATTATTCGTTCTAATTCAGTACAGGAGCCTAGCTATTATTGAGCCTTTTCGTGGAGAAAGAAATGTAGCATTATTAAAAGACAAGAAATCATCTTAATTGCAGTGAATTGTGCAGAAACAAAAACCATGTTGGTTGTTACAGAAAATGAAACATTCTACTTCGCATATCTATATCCTTATACATATGCAAAACAGAGTCGTGTCGAACTGCAGATACTACTATATGCCTCTAAGTTGTAACCTTACTCTACTTTAGAACTTCATAACAAAATATATAAGCAGCTATAAAACAAGTAACGGAAATAGCCAAGTAGACATTGATAGAAAGAGAGGCACAAATAGCCATGAAAGATAGAAAACTCCAACTTGGAAACTAAAAATAAAGCCGACATACATAATAGTACTTTATATAAGACCCACATCCAGAACAACAATTACCAGATTAAATGTAGGTGCCTGCAGATGCATTCCTTGGCAGTTCCTTGTATACTTCATCTACATCTCTTGGTACGTCAACCGTTTCCATTGTTTTCGTAGTCTCCTCTCCTAATGCTTTCAGTGAAACCAAGGTGTTCATATGCGGGATTGTTTCATATATATACCTTTCCTTGCCAAAATCCACAAGTAGTTTTGAGGATAAAGAATTTAGGTCATGAATTTGGACCTTTGTGCCTGAGTGACATAGAACTGTACCCCTACACGAGAGGGCAAGTGATTGATGCGTATCCGTGTTGCTTAAAGCGAACTCTTTTATCCAACTTAATGATCCGTCTTCTTCCTTCTTCTTCAAAAGCAATAACTCAGATGTTTTCCAATAATTATCATAGCGGACAGCTGATAAATAACCCCCCAATACCCTGAGTATATAATCCGAACCCCCCAATGGCCCGAATATATAATCCGAAGAAGTGGGAAAAGCTTCAGGTATTTCGACAAAAATTTCATTAGCCAAATCAAAAGCGACAACGTTGCACTTGCCTGTTTTAAGGTTCCAATAAAGAGATTCATTCACAAACACACCACGGACACATTTAAACGAATCCAGTTTTTTGTTGAATTTCTTCTGTAAGTTCCTCCATCCCTTGCCACTGCCCAGTGTGTACACCTCAACTTGTAAAAAATTGGGTTCTCCCAGCAAGTTAAACATTCTAACAACCTTGTACTCATTAGTCGAACCGAAACCAGAGAGCAATCGGTCACCATGAGAATGAGCTAGAAGACCAGGTGTTCTCTCAAATACAGGCAAATACACACATTCCCTGGTGATAGGATTACAGATATAAACAGGCTCATAGTTGACCCAGTCATTATCAGGGCATCCATTTAGACAAATTAAACCGTTGCATGCACCAGCAAGATAGTAATACATATACGGAGCAGGGTTTATTTTCATTCTTTTAACTCTATAAAAAGGTGGGTTCTCTGACGAACTGTCATCATGATATTCTAAATAATGAAACTTTCTGTAGGAAAAACTCGAATAAACAAAATCGTCATTCACCAACAGGAAAGTAGACTTACCACCAGAATCAAGATCCTCAAGGCAGCGATCCAAGTGAGTTTGAGAAAATGATGGATAACTAACAACCTTATTCCAAGATTTAGACACTAACTTGCACTCTAGAACTAATTCAGCTGGTAAACGTGTTAAAATGTTGAAGACGATCTCTCCTGGAAGCATATCGAAGTTCCCCATCACAGAGTTAATAGCAATTTGAAGAAGAAGAAGAAGAAAGATGAGATCACGCGATCACTATAAGGTTTTGAGAAGAAATGGGTTTTGTTGGAGCGGGTGAGTGAGTGAGTCAGGAGGAGTTCCTTCGCCTGATTTTAAGAATTGGACTTTGTAGGGTTTTAGGGCAAGAACATAAATCAACAGAAATCTGGGATTAATCGTGTCCACACGCATTAACTTGTACGGACTATTATGAGTCAGACTGTCTGACTCAGGCATGAGACAACAGTGTTTCCTAGTACGAGACAAGCCAAATGCATTCTTTTCAAACAGGGAGAAACAATTTGCTCAGTCCTGTGCTGCAAAGCTGAAGAAGATATGAGAAAGAGAGGGTGAACCGTGAAAAGTTGAGGATTAGGTCTAGTCCGAGATCTGACATTTACTCCCGAAGCATCATGAGTGCTGCTGGTTGGGAAGTTTATATCTAAATTCCAAATGCCCCAAATGGATACATAAAGTGTCAGAAAAGGAAATGAGTTATAACAAGTAACCTGTTATAGGTGCGGCATTCTAATAGGATAAAAATGGTCATTACATGATCATTCAAGGTGTCCCTTATAAAAAAATACTGGAAATGACAAATTAATCCTCATAATTGATAACCTAGTTTAATGATGATAATCAAGTTTAGTGTTAATGATTAATTTCACTTGTATTAACTCAAAATCAGATTTTTAGAGTTAAAAAAAAAAGTTTGGAGGAGAAGGTCAATCTCAATCAATTGAAGAAATTAACCAACAAAATGAAGAACCAGGACCTGAAAATAATCGGGTATACTTCTAAATTAGTCCCAACTAGCTTTTTGTTGCTCAAAGTTATCTAAAATACGTAAAAAATTCATTTTTTTTACATTTCCAGAGCTAATTACGATTGGAATTTTGCTCATAACCAACCGTAAATCGAAGTTACGGTTCGTAAAAGATGAACTACCAACCGTGACTGGTTAAATTTGAAGAAAACCCAATCGTAAAACCAGTTACGGTTGGTAACTAAATGCTCGATACCAACCGTAATGAGTTACGATTCGTAAACTAAAATGGTTACCAACCGTAACTGAAGAAAATTCTCAGATATAAGAACATACGGTTGGTAATTGAACTATTACCAACCATAACAACATCAAAATATCCACTTACGATTCGTAATTGAGTTAAAATCAACCGTAACTCACATAAACCCAGAAATTTCAATTTTCATTTAAAACCCTAATTTTTGATAGAAATTAAACTTAAATCGAACAAAATAAACCAAATCGTAACTGGGTTTTCAAAACATACCTCATATAAGTCATTACACTACACTTGATTAATTTTCGAATCGTCGATTAATCGAAGATGATGAAATTTTGAGTTTTAATGGAGGTTACGGTTGATGGGAGGAGGAGAAGAGAAGAAGAAAGAAAACAAATTTTCAATTTAGCTTTGATTTAGGTTAAAAATGGGGAGGATAATCTAGTTAATTTACACCCTTTATAAGACATCCCCTAACCAACTAGAGGGACATTACTATCACACTGCCGCCCCTCTAATAAACCATGCCGCCCCTATAACAAGTTACTATAATAAAGGCAAAAGATGTGAGAACCTCCAAAAAAATCCCAAGTCATACCACAAAAATGGTTTGTACCGATATCTAATCTCTTTACAAAAATGAGAACAATTACAAAATTGAGTTTCAAAATGAGGAAGTTCTCATTATTAGGGAAAACAAAGGCATCCGCAGCAACAATGTTTTTCTTTCAAGGAGCTCTATCAAAGGGCTTAGTGTCGTTGTAACAAACATCCCACACAGCATCCATGGCCTCCTTTGAAGCTGTTTGTGAACAATAAGGGTTTGCAGCCATTGACAGCATAACTCTTCTTCTCACACATTCCTTCAGAGAAAAATATATTCAAGGTTAGCCATGACATCCACCCTCCTAACTCTCTTATTTGCATATAATCATAGTCTTCAAATTTCAATTAGCACTAAGTCATAACTTGAGGACTAGAAAATAGGATCAGTGTAACTGTGCAAACACTCATCTCATTTACACATTTCATTGATTGTTTTTTTTTAATAGAAAACCACCAACTATAAAGGAATGCTCGGAATAGATCAAAGAAGAGAAACAAGTGTAACAGATATAAAACCTAGTAGGGGCATGGAATTATGAGAGACAACCAAAAATCTTAAATGAATCATAACCAAAGTGAAAGACAAGAAAAAGCGAGAAGTCGCCACCCTATTCAAAAAAATATCTTATCAACAGTGTTGTATTCAGCCCAAGATATCATGAAAGCAGCATGTTGAGCTAAGTTCAAGGAAAATCAAAGCAACTATGTGACATTTGATGGTAGCAGGATATTTGTGAACAGTTTAAAGGCAGACGTGGTAGTGTTCTTTTTTGCCGAGCATGAGAATATCAGGGTGACTTTTTCTTACTTAGCTAGATCATTGAACAAGAAAGGAAATGCATACAAAGTCAGATATTTGAACCTTGTAGGATTTGCAGTTTCTCAAACAACATCCTAGGCTCAGATTTGAAATATATAAGTTATACTTCCATTACATAACATGCTATGGCCTATGTGAGAGACTTCTATACTGACAAATATCTAATTCAAAACCCTTTAACCCAGTACATGATTCAACTAACCAAAAAAAAAACGACAGGTGCTATTTAAAGTGATAGAAGAAAGGAGGAAAACTCACTTGTTCATGACCTCTTAACTTCATGAACCCACGCAGCAACTCGCGCTTGTAGTGGCAATCACCACTCAGATGTCCAGCACGAATCTAAAAGTCATTAAGAATAATAGAAGTTATCCCAGGTACTATAAAAGATCTCCACAACCCACATGTAGATGTACATTTCAAAATGGCAAAATATGAGACTGGACTGGAGGTTACCTCACTGCAGGCGTGATGAGCACAATTAGTCCAATCCAAATTTGCAGCCCTACAGTCATCATAAGCATGAATCAATTCATGGATAACCACTTGATTCACCTCATCTTGTAAGTTCATATGGTTACTACATACTATTATCTACACCCACATAAAGAAGTTAATTAGCAAATAAACAAGCACTTAATGTGCATAACTAAACAAAGGTTACAGAAGAAAAGGCAATACAAGCATTAGATTGTGTTACTGAACTGACCCCTTTGCCACGAACGTATCCACCACTAATCGCCTTATCACACTTGATAGCTTTAATGAAATTCTCCCCAATTACACAACCAGCTTTCTCAAGATTCTCTTTCAGAAACTTCACTGTTGGAGCTGTTCAAACAAACAAACAAACACTTTTTAGAGCGAGATCTCCAAAACCCCATGGAAGAAGAGATAGACAGAGAAAAAGAGGGTTACTTCTGAGGCTTTTCCTGATCATGTCTTCACATTCTTCTACAGTTTTGCCTCCATAGGGATTGAAATTTCCTGAACCTGCTGCTGCGGAGTCGTCCATTTTCTGAAGCCGGCACGTTTCAGAAACCCACTGCGAGCCCAACCCGTCTACCCCTACATATCAATACTACGAAAAGATCCCTCCTTTCCATAGGGGAGCTGGCAGGAGTCGAACCCATGACGGCTGTTTCTTATTGTTCATTTCCTGCTGGTGTTACGAACACAGGTTGACCAAGATAATGGTCACGAGTCAATGTCGCCGTATTGCATCTCCTTGGAGGCTAATTACGGCGAGCTATTAATGATTCGAGCAATGTAATAAGCCAATACACTCAAATAATGAAAATAGGCCACCCCAGTCAGTGAGTACAATCGGATTACCAGTGAGCAACATACTGCAGTGTCTTTCTATGACCGGGTGGTCAAGCGGCCTAGTAATAATACGTAACAGTGGTGCACTATCTACAACATGGCATATGACAGAGATGTGTGGCGTATCCAGAGTTGCAGCTAGGCAAAGGCATATGCCAAATAAGGTTTGGACATGGGCAAAGATGCAAGAGTAGCATCAAGAATTGCTAAATGAGCGCGGCATATAACTTGTATGCATGTGGCGTGTAGGAATGCAGCAGGACTTGCATTAGCACACTTGCATCATTCGGGAAATGATGCACATCGATGATGGACGTACTTTGGCTGGTGAAAGCTATCATGGCGCGACAAGGCTTGAGACATGTGCCAGGCACATGGCCTTGACAGTTATAAGTTGGTTACACGGAAGTAGTGTTTGCTTTATGTGTTTCTAATTAAGGCTAGGAACTGCCTGTTTGTCTTTAGGAGAAAAGTTAGGCAAGTTGGCACGGTTGGCCAACTGCCTTGTGTAAAGTAAATATGTAACTGCCAGTCAGTTACTTGTGTATAGTTTTTGCAAGGCTATAAAAGTCTGATCTTGGATGGGTTGGGTGTCCAGAACAAGATGAGTTGGTGTAACCCTAAGCCTGCAGTAATAATAAGGCTTCGGCCAAGATTAAAGCTAAGTTCTGTTGCTGAATTTATCCCTTTGTTTGGCTTATTGTTTTATGCATTAAGCGGAGTGTGTGTGCTGGTTTATTGACCTGAATTGATTGTGACCAAGATTGAGGCTGAGTTGTTGCCTCGAATCAAAGAAGAGACAAAGAATTATCAGGCATGTGTGCGCCTGACTAAGCAAATCTGTGATAGGATCGTTCGTCGATATTGGATAGATGATAGAATCATCTATGCCAAAGGAGGAAGAATTTATGTACCCAATTCAGTTGGATTGAGAAGGGAACTCTTGCGAGAGATGCATTATTCCATTTGGGATGGTCATCCAGGCATGGAACAAACGCATGCTTTGATAGCTCATTCCTATTACTGGCCAAAGATGGACGAAGATGTTGAGTTGTATTTGAAGAAATGCTTAGTGTGTCAACTGGATAAGACGGAAAGAAGGAATGGAGCAGGATTACTACACATTTGCCCATTCCAGACAAGCCATGACAATGCTTTTCAATGGATTTATCAATGGGATACCGAAGGTGCAAGACTTTAGCTCGATAATGGTCGTCGTTGATCAATTTCCGAAGTATGCTACATTCATTCCATATCCCCATTCTTGTAATGCAGACGTTGCGGCGGATCTGTTCTTCAAGAATGTAGTGAAGTATTGGGGACTTCCTTAAGATATTGTCAGTGATAGAGACTCACGGTTTACAAGCAGGTTTTGGACTGCCTTGTTCGGATTGCTTGGGTCTGAGCTAAAGTTTTCTACTAGCAATCATCCCCAAACCGATGGTCATACGGAGAGGATAAATGCATTATTAGAAGAGTATTTGCATCATTTGTGACTGCAAGCCAGGAAAATTGGGTTTCATTGATGGACACGACCCAATTTTGTTACAATTTTCACAAGTTCATCAACGAAGTTGAGTCCTTTTGAGTTAACAACAAGACAACAACCATAAACCCCTCATGAGGTTCCAAAGGCTAAGAAGCAAGGATCATGTCCAGCAGAATATCGTTATGCAAGGTTTAAAATGGAGATGATTGAGCATGCGTGTGATAGTTTATCCAAGACAAGGAGAAGGATGAAGAAGTATGCTGATTTACGTCGTAGAGATGTGGAATTTGAGGTGTCAGATATGGTATTGTTGAATCTAACGCCCATATTTGGAAGAAGATTTCTAGCAAGACAGTGCATAAAGACCTAATTCCAAGATACGATGGTCATATTGAAGTGATAAAAAGAGTTGGAAAGGTGGCTTACAGACTCGTTTTGCCGGATTAATTGAAAGTGCATCCCACATTTCATGCCAGCTTCTTGAAAAGTACCATCCTGATTTGCTGGACACTTCAAGACAACAAGTGAAGCGTGCACCACCAGTAACCAGATCACAATTTGGAAACCAAGTAGCGTGTATACTTGACGATCGAGTTGAGGGGCAAAGAAAGAAGAATATGAGAAATTATTATTTGGTAAAGTGGCATGGTTTACCAGGCTCCGAAGCTTCTTGGTATAAGGATACTACATTGTGGCAATTTGAAGAATAAATCCAGGCTTACCTACAACAAAAAGTATCGAAGAGGGCGTCGGGTTCAGCTGGTGGGTGTTGTAGTCTTAAATTTTCGGTAAATACAGATTCGTTGCTCGGACTTGAATAGATTTAAAAACAAAAATATATAAAAAATTGTCACAGGATCAAGAGATACTAGGACTCAGGATTCCACCAATTCTTATACTCATGCGAATCAACTATTAATTCTAGACAATTATAGCTTATAATGATAACAAATATCGACTCTTTTCTTTGCCAAAACTAGATTTTGTAAAGTATTAGATGTAAATCATAAGCATGATGCATCAAGAGTTCCTAGACTAAGCATACATCATCAGATAAAATCACAAATAATCAAGAAAAATCATAAAACAACTCATAATAGTGCAAATAGTCATAAAGAATTAAATAGAATTACTCATGCATAAAGAATGGTTTCCTCCATCATCCCAGTAATGGGGTTTATCTACTCATAATAATCATGTTCTAAAAATAAATATTTGATGCTCAAAAAGTTGATTAAAAGAGTGAAAAGAATGAAAACAGTGATTCTGCGACCCACAGACGGCGTCCAGAAAAGAACGATAAAATACCACTGCTGTTGACGCTGCGAAAATAAGACTGCTGTTGACGCCTTCTTTTAAGACCCACGGCCGCTAGTCTTTCCACTATTCAAAGAACGACTGTCTTTGCAGGTGTGTTCTTCGTGTTCTTCGAGCTTTGTTAATGGCGCAGCAGCAGCAGGTACAATTCCTGCAACTCCTCCTGCGCCTCTCTGCTGGCCTCCCAATCGACCCCTAACTCTTGATAATCTTCTCTCACTTCTCTCCACCTCTTATATACTTCACAGCTCAAAGAAATCCCGATAGAATCTCTTTTTTCTTTCTTCCAAAGTCTCGGAAAATACTGCTCAAAGCTATTCGTACGCGTCTGTTAGCTATAAACTTTCCACCAAACTCTTATCAAGACTTGAACAGGACCTAGTACGTAACTATCCAGCGTAAAACTCTCACAAAATCTTTCATACAAATCCTTGAAACTGGACAGAACAATACGTATCCTGTTTGGACTTTGATCGCTTCTCCCAGCCATTCCAGCCCAAGTTGATCGATAAAATCACTTGCATACGGTCTGTTTAGTCTTACAGGCCTAGCCCAATTGATTTCAGGGATTTAATCTCCCTCAAAACTGCCCAGAAATCCAACAGCAAGTTATCAGACGTGAACTTTAGTTTTCCCGCCAAATTCCATTATTTGAACTTTGAATGTGGTGTCCCCTTAACCAGACTGGGAGTCCCTTTAGCATGTGCCTTGAAATGGGGTGCCCCTTAGTAATTAGGTTACCCCTTATCCAAAATCAAGGGTCCGTATAGCAAGTGTCCTCTGGGGCATTTTCCGCACTTTTTTCGGGGTTCCTCCGGGGTATTTCTGGGGTACTTCCGGTACACTTCTGGGGCGCTTCCGGCACTCTATCAACGGAGGTCCAAACGCCGCATTTTCAGCCAATTTCGCCGCAAATCCTTATTCTTCTAAAAACACCTACAAATAAATAAAATAACCAAATAAGTATAGAATCGAGCACTAACACTATATACAATTGAGATATATTAGACACATAAATGCGTCTATCAAATACCCCCAAACTTATTATTTGCTAGTCCTCGAGCAAATCAAAACTACAAAATAAAATCCTAACTCACTGTCGCAGGCATCGTCGATTGCATTTAGCGTATGCAATAAGCCTTTAAACCCCTAGGTGGCCCTAGTGGCCGAGTTATAGTCTCGGGAGGGCTTACTAGAGATATACCCACAAAACCTTTATACTCCAGACCCTAGCTATCTACAACGAACCTTGGAAGGCACTAAAGAATCTCCTTGGTTGGCATACTTATTGACTACAGGAAGAAGTACCCTGATGCGAAATTCCAATTGTTGTACACGAGTTTGCACTCAAGCATACTAAAATTCATATAAAGTGACAGAGCTCTACTCAGATAGTTGCACTATGGACATCATATTCGGAGTCAAACTAATCACATGGAAAGATTAAGAGATGGATATAGAAAAACATAGATGGTTTTGATGTTTACTAAGTGAACGGCGTTTCCCATATCTGTCTGAAGGCCTCCGCCAAAATGAACCTATCCTAATGGATTGGGATATTAGTCTGACTAATATCAACACACTGGCATATACAAGGGAACCAGTGGTCGATAACCTAACTCTAGGTCAACACAACTGGCATATACAAGGGTACCAGTGGTCGACTTTATTGAATTTATTCCTTTTGGTCAAATGGTCTGGTCTCAATTTTTTCACTTTTCTTCTTTTTTTTTTTTTTTCTTTTTTTTTTCAACTTTTTGGTAACTACCTTTTTTTTTTTTTTTTTTTTTGTATCTCAATCACTCTAATTCACCCTAGCATTGGTAACAACTTGAATCGTGAGCCCCACCTAATCACTTAGAGAAACATAATTTAAAAACAAAATAAAATAAAAATAGAAGTGAAAAGGACTCAACGAGATATGGTGAAACTATCATGTTATTTCTAACACCTGAGCTCTGTGCTTTTATGAATAGACTCTTCTAGATGTTTCCATATAATCAGATTGGTTCCTCAACTCCTACGATCAAAATGCTTCCATCCACTTAGATTGGTTAGTGTCATCCTAAATAAGCATAAATTTCTAGGCTCTGGAGTTTATTTATTCATACTGCAACTAAAAAGTTTCTCCCATACCCCCAAACTTAAACCTAACATTGTCCTCAATGTTCTAAAGATGAAATTAAAAGCATGAACAAGGAGAAACTGTTACCATTTGAAGTGAAAGAGTTACGGAAGGATATTACCTGGTTGCATGAGATTGGGTTACCTCCCAAGAAGTGTTAAGTTTAAAGTCTTCAGCCAGACTAAGAAAAGTATTAGTCAACTCGAACCGTATAACAGTAGCCGGAATAACTGTGGGTCTTTAACACCAAAAAGAGCTGACAAAAGGAAACTGCAGTGTACCAAGAAAATGTACAAGACTAGCATGCCCTTACCTAGTTTCCTGATTAAGATATCTATATCTAATTGTGGTTCAGGTTCAGGTTCTATAAAAGGGTCTAAATATATTTCTTTAGGCTGCAACTCCTCAAAATTGAGATCCGAATTATTAGGTCCTAGAGTCTGTAAATACTTAAATAAGAACTTAGAAGCATAAAATAATAACCTAAATAATTGAGGATCCTCTAAGTCAATCAGGTTTGACTTACATAATTGACCACAGTGAGAGTAGTGGTCATTCTTAAGAAAATGTGTCGATTCTAATATCCTAAAGTAATTAGGTTTAGTCTCAGAACTTAATAATTGACACATTTGAAATTTATACGTTCCCACAATTGTTTGAAAAATATTTGGTGGGAAAACAAAATCGATCTTAGTATCATAGCCTGGTCTAACCTCATCAACCAGAGGATGGTTTTCTAACAACTGAACTTCCTTATGGACATCACTAGGTTCAGGAAAACGAGTATGAAAGTAATCTTGTAAAATGGTTGCGGCATTGATGTCAAGTCCTAAGTGTGGGTACTTTCTGAGAGTTAAAGGTAAGGCACTAGGGAAGTGATAATCACCCCCAAACTTAGAGTTTTCAGTTTCTCAGACCTCTAATTATTTCTTGAATTTCCGTATCTTCAGAGTCCTTAAAATATTCAAGAGATTCTTCTAAGTTATTATCAGGTAGTGCATCTTTACTCATCTCTACGGGTCTATCTTCTTCTTCCAAGACTATTGTTTCTAAGTCGCTAGACTCTAAAACAGTATTTTCGAAATGAACCCGTTCCTCTAAACCACTATCGGCTTCGTAATCAAAAGGAAAAACTACATCGTCTAAAACGGTGGTATCCCTAATCAAATCCTCGTCCTTTTGAATAGGTGAATAATCATAAAAATTATTTGGATTTGAAGTAGAAATAATATAATCACTATAAAGCTCAATTGGATTACTAGATTCCTGATTACTATGCCTACATATTTCAGATTCTTCATCACTACTATCCTCATCATCATAATAGTACGAAGATGATTGAACCTTATCTAAATAAGTAGTGTTACCAATTATAACCTCGTTATCTTGATTATGTGAAAAATTATCTTCATTCTCAAGGGTATTATTGGATACACTATATTGGCAATTCAAGTTATTTCGAGCAATACTTTCGTTCGTCTCTAACTCAAGTCTACGTGTCGACTCAGCTATCCTCTCAAGGGTCTCTTCCAAAGAAAGTTCCCTTAGTGTAGGATCTAAGTTTTGAGTTAATCTATTGAGGATATCTTCTACAGACTCGGTTGTTGTTGCAGTTCTTTCGTCCATAACTACATTATTCACCTCATCTAATTTATACGTCGATTCAGCTAACTGACGTGATGACTCAGCTAAATTCCTGAGAGTCTCTTCTAGAGAAGGAATAGGAACTGAAGGATCATAATAAGGACTACTTTTCAATAGTTTGATTGTATCCTCTAAAGACGAAGAACTAGTATTATAATCTTCTTGCTCGTATGACTGATGCGCGTGCGGATAGTAATTGGGCTCACCATGGTATGAACCATAACCTTGAAAAGGTTGGCGTCCCCAGTCACTATTCTCACTATGGTCATAATACTGATGATGTCCATAATCAAATTCAGGTCGATATTCATTGTATTGGCTTCTATCATACCAGTTCGACATTCTTAATTGCAGGGGAATTCTACGCAATCACAAACAAGTCCGACTCGACCAAATCAAACCTATAGAATCTAGCAAACAAAAAGCATGATGGCTCCACTTAGATTGTTTTCTAGACCAGCTTTTATTCCTTCGAAAAGGAATTCGTTACAATTTGAGCACACCCCTCTGGAATCAATCCGAGCTAATGTAATTTGAATCGAGGCGAGGGAAGCTCAGTGGAGCTTTGATACCCAAGGCCTCACCCTATCACAAGGCGGCGCAGTCACGCATTCAACTCACAGAAACCATCATGAACTTTGAAATGTGCTTAAAGAGCAACCAATATTTTTCGAACGAGTTTCCTATTAAGCTCGTTACCCTATTGATCTCGTTCTATTCCAAATTTTATGCTTGGGTTCGCGTTAGGTTTCGTTTTCCTAAGGCGGGCAAGAAGGGAACGGTGATGAAATCCGAACCCTTATCTTTTTTAGGCCAGGCCTTGCCCTTTACTAGGAAAATAAAGACAGTCCGGTTCGTCCTCAAACAATTATCACCTTAAGGCAGACAGTAACCCGCTTGCAGGAGATTCGCGGGTGTTTCGATTGGACTTACCTCCCGTACCAGACGGGCGATGAACCGCTGAAGTCGACTCGGGCCACGAATCCTATGTCATGTACGAACCCGAGGGGCCGAGACGATATCGTAATCATCGTCCTTCCCTGCACACAGTTTATATAATTTTTTTTTCTTATAATACCCTTCCATAGGGTTAAAAAATAAAAATAAAAAATAATTGTCCAAAAGTCCAGAACAAAGTCCAAATAAAAAGTCCAAAAATTACAAAAAATTATGAAAAATAAAGCCTATTTACAAATTCTAAAAAAAATAAAAAAAATAAAAGCTTTATACAAAAAAAAATAATAAAAATTAAATCCTAAAAAAAATTATGTCTTTTTTTTTTCTTCTCTTTTAGCTTTTAGCTTTAAGCTTTAAGATTTTTGTTCCCAAGTCCTTAGTATTCCACTTCGAACCTGTAAATCAAAGACACAAAAAGAAACGTAAAAAGGAACAAATAATAAAAAAAAAAAAAATTAAACCTAAAAACAAATCTATTTACAAGTCCGCGTCGGCGGCGCCATTTTGTTGTAGTCTTAAATTTGCGGTAAATACGGATTCGTTGCTCGGACTTGAATAGATTTAAAAACAAAAATATATACAAAATTTTCACAGGATCAAGAGATACTAGGACTCAGGATTCCACCAATTCTTATACTCTAGACAATTATAGCTTATAATGATAACAAATATCGACTCTTTTCTTTGCCAAAACTAGATTTTGTAAAGTATTAGATGTAAATCATAAGCATGATGCATCAAGAGTTCCTAGACTAAGCATACATCATCAGATAAAATCACAAATAATCAAGAAAAATCATATAACAACTCATAATAGTGCAAATAGTCATAAAGAATTAAATAGAATTACTCATGCATAAAGAATGGTTTCCTCCATCATCCCAGTAATGGGGTTTATCTACTCATAATAATCATGTTCTAAAAATAAATATTTGATGCTCAAAAAGTTGATTAAAAGAGTGAAAAGAATGAAAACAGTGATTGTGCGACCCACAGACGGCGTCCAGAAAAGAACGATAAAATACCACTGCTGTTGACGCTGCGGAAATAAGACTGCTGTTGACGCCTTCTTTTAAGACCCACGGCCGCTAGTCTTTCCACTATTCAAATAACGACTGTCTTTGCAGTTGTGTTATTTGTGTTCTTCGAGCTTTGTTAATGGCAGCAGCAGCAGCAGGTACAATTCCTGCAACTCCTCCTGCGCCTCTCTGCTGGCCTCCCAATCGACCCCTAACTCTTGATAATCTTCTCTCACTTCTCTCCACCTCTTATATACTTCACAGCTCAAAGAAATCCCGATAGAATCTCTATTTTTTCTTTCTTCCAAAGTCTCGGAAAATACTGCTCAAAGCTATTCGTACGCGTCTGTTAGCTATAAACTTTCCACCAAACTCTTATCAAGACTTGAACAGGACCTAGTACGTAACTATCCAGCGTAAAACTCTCACAAAATCTTTCATACAAATCCTTGAAACTGGACAGAACAATACGTATCCTGTTTGGACTTTGATCGCTTCTCCCAGCCATTCCAGCCCAAGTTGATCGATAAAATCACTTGCATACGGTCTGTTTAGTCTTAACAGGCCTAGCCCAATTGATTTCAGGGATTTAATCTCCCTCAAAACTGCCCAGAAATCCAACAGCAAGTTATCAGACGTGAACTTTAGTTTTCCCGCCAAATTCCATTATTTGAACTTTGAATGTGGTGTCCCCTTAACCAGACTGGGAGTCCCTTTAGCATGTGCCTTGAAATGGGGTGCCCCTTAGTAATTAGGTTACCCCTTATCCAAAATAAAGGGTCCGTATAGCAAGTGTCCTCTGGGGCATTTTCCGCACTTTTTTCGGGGTTCCTCCAGGGTATTTCTGGGGTACTTCCGGTACACTTCTGGGGCGCTTCCGGCACTCTATCAATGGAGGTCCAAACGCCGCATTTTCAACCAATTTCGCCGCAAATCCTTATTCTTCTAAAAACACCTACAAATAAATAAAATAACCAAATAAGTATAGAATCGAGCACTAACACTGTATACAATTGAGATATATTAGACACATAAATGCGTCTATCAGTGGGGGAGGTCTATGACCAGGTGGTCAAAAGGCCTAGTAATTAATAATGCGCAAGAGTGGTGCATTATTATTTACAATATGGCACATGCCAGAGATGCGTGCCGCATCCAGTGTTGCAGCTAGGCAAAGGCATGTGCCAAACAGGGTTTGGACATGACCAAAAATGCGAGATTAGCATCAAGAAGTGTCAAATGAGTGTGGCATACAACCTGTATGTGTGTAGCATTCAGAAATGCAAGCAATATTTGCATTAGCACACTTTCATCATTGGGGAAATGATGCACAACGACGATGGTCGTACTTTGGCTGGTGAAAGCTATCATGGTGCGACATGGCTTAAGACAAGTGTCAGGCATATGGCCTTGACGGTTATAAGTTGGTTACACGGAAGTAGTGTTTGGTTTATTCCTTTCTAAGGCTAAGAATTGTCAGTTTGTCTTTAGGAGAAAAGTTAGACAAGTTGGCACGGTTGGCCAACTTCTGTAAAGTAAATTTGTAACTGCCAGTCAGTTATTTGTGTATAGCTTTTGTAAGGCTATAAATGCCTGATCTTGTGATGGGTTGGGTGTCCGGAACAAGAAGATTTGGTGTAACCCTAAGTGTGCAGTAATAATAAGGCTTCGGCCAAGATTAAAGCTAAGTTCTGTTGGTGCATTTATCCCTTTGTTTGTATTATTGTTTTATGCATTAGGCGGAGTATGTGTACTAGTTTATTGGCTTGAATTGATTGAGAGCAGAACCTCTGTTTAGTATGGGTTGAGAAGAGTTTTAGCCAAGAAGTGAAGAAATTGGCTAAGGGTGAATAGGCTGATACTGTGTTGTAGAGCATAGTGTCGTTGTATAAGTTGGTTGTTGCATTTGGATAGTTTGAACCCATGACACTTTTTACTAGTGTTTGTTGGCATGGTAATTTTCTAAGGTAAAGAATTATAAAGTGTCGACCAAACAGAACCTTAAAAGAGCCTTAAACCCATTTTATCACATAGGCAAAAAGTACCTCTTCTTATTCTACGGAGTCTTAACAAGTTAGGGCTTGAATACAGAAAAGAAGAGAAAAGGAGAGTTGGGGCTTGAACTCTCAAAAGGCATTTTCATACTACAGTTTCAGTTCTGATTGTTATATTTGGTGTTTTCTTTTTTCCCTATAAGCTTGTACATACATATGATTTTTTGGTGGTTAACTTTGCCTTTATTTTTTACGTATATCTGTGTGTATGATTAACTCGTCAACACATCATGTTCTTCCTATCTACCTCTCTAGATCTGTGTATTTGCATATGTTTTAATTCAACTCCATCGATCTTTACTTCTTATTCTATTGTAAATAAGGTTTTATAAGTCTTATTTACTCTTCCAACTTGTAGTGCATCATCGTTGGAACGCTTTTTATTCTCTCTAACTACTCTATGTTTTGTGAATATGATCTAATATTTCACTGAAGTAATGGGAAGACTATTCATAGAAAATCAACATCTTCAAATTGAGCGCGAAAACACCTTAAAAGCTGCAGACGGCAAGAGGCCTTTTGCATAAGTTGGTGATATTGACACTATTGGCAATTCACCTACATGTCCAGGATTGGCATCTAAAAAACTATCATCCAAGTATGATGATGCACGTCTTAAAGCAATTGAAGAAGCTAAAGATGATTACGATGTTAAACACGAGAAATTTATGAAAGCAGTAGCAAGATTGTATGAGAAAGCTAAAGCAAGAGAGGAACGGATGAAGGAAACAAATGTGAACCTGGACTCGACAGATGATGAATGCGAGGAATATGATGAACCTGGACTCGACATATGATGAGTGCGAGGAATATGATAATAAAAGTGAGGACGACCAGATATATAAAGACATATACAAGTTGAATGAAGCAAGTACAAAGGCGCTATTGAAGTATGTTTACATTCGTATGGAACCTTATAAAAGAAAACTACGTGTTTTTGAGGCTCTCGCAGAGGTAACTAGCAGTTGAGTAATAAACTTCTTTTTACTTCCATTTGTTGTTGGAATGTGAAATCTGTGTTGCCAGTTGGACGAGTCTTGATCTTGTTATCTGATAATTACTAACCTATGGTAATATAACATAGATCTAATTGGGTTTTGGAATGGATCAACAGTGACCAGGCAATTAAATTAGCATCATTTGTTGGAAACATTGGAAGTATATGTAGATGCATTGTGATTTCGGAGGACGTCGTTTTCAATCATAATATGAGTAAAATCATGCAAAAACATTGATTGTGTCATGAAAATATTCCCAGGAAGGATCCTAAAACAAGTACACGAGAATAAATTACGTTGCTAGCATAAATCACGTTATTGATTTCATAGTTGTAATGATCAAATCACCAATTACAAATCACAAATGGTCTTGGGACTAAATCTCAGAAAACTTGATTTTACTTTGATGATTCTTATGATTATATGGGGTTTGTATCATAATCTTTCATAAATTTGGCTTATATTTCAGAGATCATAAGGTACTCAGCCTAGGGATTAACGGGAGAGCAGATAGGCTTGCACCTTGATGGAAAACTGTTGAGGGATTACAAGGCACTTGTGGACTTTGTCTCTGACAAACGGTTGGGTTGGTCATCTTTAGGAGCAAAAGCTATATAACAAGAGTTTTATTTTTATGCATAATAAGTAGTACTGGAAACTTGGTTTTTTGATTAGGTAAAATATTTCCTTGGCATACTTTATTATAGATAAGAAGGTCAAAATTCATTACGTAAGAGAGTTTAATGCTGTTAGGCCTATTCCTATGCACATAGATAAAAGAAGATGTTTGACATACCAGGTGGCATGGAAAACGAGTTGCGCTACTATGGGGAAACCATTGAGAAACAAAGTTTCTATTGATCGTTATTATTGATAGCTCTGGCGATGTTATGAATATCGCTGGCGCCATCAAACCCATCGCACGATATAGATAATATTGCCAGCGATACTATGATTATCGATAAGTAGTTATTTTTCAATGGTTATTTCGCCCTGCTAGTTCCTATATATACGCCCTTGTACTTCTTCAAGTTACTTATACCTACTTCTACATATATTTCACCAATTTCTCTATCTCTATTCTCAATTTTAAGTTTCACAATCATCTATGGCGAGATCCAATGAAGAGAGGAATGTTATTATGAACCAGTTTAGATTATAGTAAGAAATGCATCATAGGAGGTTGCAAGAACTTGATGATGAGGAAGATGAAGATAATAAACTAATCGACACTTTGATGCTCGTACATAAGGGAAAAATACCTAGAGTTCCAGAGCCACAAGAAGTATTCTCAAGAAGATATATGTATCGAGGGAGGGAATTTTACCACCAGAAGCTGATGCATGTTTATTTTCTTACCAATTATGTGTACTTTGATCAAATTTTTCAAGGTCGATTCCGCATGCCTCGGCATCTGGTGAAAAATATTATTGAAGAGATTTGTCGAGTAGAACCTCAATTTAATTATCAGTTTGATGCATTGTATATTAGAAGTCATAGTCCTGAACAAAAATTTACTTCGGACCAGTGAATGCGAACGATGAGTACCTTCGTATGACTAAAGTAACTATATTCACTTACCTTTCATTGTTTTATGCAGTAATGATTAATCATTTTGGTCCAACATACTTACGAAAACCAATCGAAGAAGATGTTAGACAAATATTGAGGGAAAATGAAGAAAAGGGATTCCAGGAATGCTAGGTAGTCTTGATTGTATTCATTGGGTATGGAAAGGATTCCTTGTTTATTGGGTCGGTCAATATAAGGGTCATTATCCAAAACCAACCGTTATCCTTGAAGCTGCTGCTTCTTATGATTGTTGAATATGGCACGTTTTTTTTGGTCTTTTGGATTTACAAGATGATATTAATGTTTTGCACAAGTCGCCTATGTTTGAAAATTTGAAGTATGGATTTTGTCCCCAAGTCCGTTTTATGATCAGCGTCCATCAGTACACCCATAGGTATTATCTTGTGGATGTCATCAATACAAGATGGTCCACTTTGGTTCAATGTTACCGTTAGCCTCTTGCCGGTGCATTGGGCCATTCATACCGGCATTTTAACGACCGTCAAATGGAAGTGAGGAAGGATGTGGAACGTGCTTTTGGAATTTCGAAGTGGAAGTTCACTATCATTTGTGGTCCATAGCTTGGATTGAGTGTTCGTGAAATGCACAAGACCACGCTCACTTGCATAATTCTTCATAACATGATAATTCAGGAAACTGGTCGCGATAAGGAGTGGACTAACTATGAAGATGAAGATTTGAAGCCTAAAATTCAACCTCAAAAATGCGTGCCTGCAAGAAATTATGCTCAAATGGATAATTATATTCAAAACCAGAATTTGTATGACAGTTTAAGAGATGATCTGAGAGTGAATCTTCCGCCAGAGCATGGAAGCGCGGGTGGGCGTAATTATTAAGTTATGTATTTTAATTTAAGTATTAAGTGATGTATTTTACTAGAAATAACCTGTGCCGTAACGGTAAGGCATGAGACGATATAATTTTTGGTCATAATGATTTAAATAGATACTATAAACTATGATAAGGCTTATTTTGACCTATGAAAGCTTGTAGTTATGAAAATTTTAGATATTTGTCATCCAAATAATTATAAATTCGGTACTTCCTTGATTTGATATGTGATAAATGTATAAGTATTTGTTACATTACCCGAGTCTCCTAAATTATTGGTGGTGCACTTTCAGGAAAAAAAACTACCATATGTTTCCTCCTCCGTTTGAAGAACCTAATTGTAGCTTTGATAAGGACATAATTTGTGGATTCATTTACTACATATAGAATTTAAAAAAAAATTTACTCTCATTGTGATTTCATAAAACATGTAAAAATCTGGAATTTGGCAAGGTTTAAAATTTTAGTACTAACAAACCCGTTTGGGTTTAATATGAACTCATCTACTCTAGGATGCTTGCACGGTAATTATGACACCCAAAATTTTCTAAAAAGTTTCCACTAAACATTGAATACATGAGTTTGTCAAATAAAAACACTAGAACAGAAAAATGTACTCAACTGTAATCTTTGTGCATCTTTATTTCAGAAATACGGTTAATTTACACACTTGCTCAATATTAGACTCTATTAAAATTCACATGCATACACATTGTTGTTCAAATTTACTCTTGATGGTACCTTATCATATTTAACTGGTTCCCAAATAATTTTTTTCCTTCTTATGTTGATAAAGATTCGACAGTGCTATACTCCTCCCTCTTCTCCTCCCTCATGACGTGTCCCCTTACGTGGCAGTACATCTCAACAAAACCTTAAACCCCGTCATTTACATTTTCAAGGTCTATTCTTCCCTGTTTTTCATTCTCATCTCTTTAACCTTTTCATTTATTCACAGATTAACAATGGATCATCATACAAATTGGTGTTGCTATCGTACCTTAAGTTTTTAGGCAAGATGAAATTAATTGTAGGTGGAATCAAATGATCAAAAATAAAATAAAAAAATTAGGGAAATCAGTCATCATGCCATTTATGATTCTCTACATAAGATGATGTTACCTAATGTTTCTCCATTAATGATTCTTTTTCCATAAAGGGTGAATGAAGTGTGATATCAATTGAAAAATCATCACAGAAGACAAATCAATTGAAAGTGTGAATGAATTTCAAGCTAATTCTCATTTCGATAATCATCTACACTAAGGAGATCGAGAAAATCCCTGCTGCCATCAAATGATTCAAACCACCACCAATACTAGTTTTGTTTTGAATTCCAAATAAATAAAATTTCTTACAGGAGAATACATAGATGTGATTATCGATTAAAAGATTACTCCTTAATTTTTACTTTAAAATAATTTTCTTGACAATAAAGAATCAAGTATTAGAACCACCTCTAACAAAACCATAAACACCACCAATATTCAAACCTAATCCTTTTCTGATAAATGGGTTGAAAAAAATGTTCGTCAATTTTATTTTTTTCCTTCTATATTGTTTGGGGAAGAACCCTAGGATGCAGAGAGAGGATAGAGGAAAAGAAAGATAGAGATGCAAGACTTCGGTGAAAAGATGATGAGGTGGATTTAAAGTTTTCGTACAACTCATCTTTTTTTCTTAATAAAACACACCTTGCATTAACAAAGGAAAGAGTTACATATTACATTTAGGTTTACTTTCTAAATTAGAGAGTTTAGAAAAACTGGAAGGGAGAACCAAATACCCTTAAGACTATTCCTTCTAGCCTGACGTGCAAGCCGGTCTGCTAGAGGGTTATTCAACCGTTTTATATACACAACTTTGAAAGACACGTTACTAGAAAGTAAATTCCGACAATTCTCTAAAAGATCCACACTTCTCCAATCCACGCTAGAATTGCGGCCATTCACAAATTCCACCAGTTGGAGACAATCAGAAGCAAAAGTAACTTTGGATACTTTCATCTCTTCTGCCCAAGAGATACCAAAAATTAGAGCAGCAGCTTCAGCACCTACTGCATCTTGAATCCATCCAAAGTCATCTCTAGCGCTTCTTACTGTTCCTGCAACATCACACCAAATAACAACAATACCCATTTTAAACTCCTTGTAAGACCCATCCAGAAACATAATATGATCAACTTCAAACTTTGGAATTTTAACTTCACAAGAATAATTTGGAGAACAAAATTGCGGAGCAATGTAGGAACAAATCATTCTCTTGATATCCAATATGATCATGTTCAAATCTACATCAATATTCCTGAAAATCACATCACACCTCAATTTCCAGATACACCATAAAACAATAGCTCCAACACTAGGCCAGGAGACTTTATAGGGTGATATTCCCATATTGGTTTCATGTCAGTAAAGGAAGATATCATCAATCCAGACAAGATCTGTTTGAATAAGATGCTGGAGGGATAGACCAAACCAAATACGAGAGACCACGGAGCAATTTACAAATAAATGCATGATAGTTTCCTCATGAGTATGGCAAAGAGGGCAGTACACATCCACGTTAGGGTTATAGAACTGCAATAAGGTATTAACAGGGAGCATGTATGCAAAAATTTTCCACATAAAAAACTTTATTTTCGGTAAATAATCGATACCCCAAACTTTCCTCCAGAAAGCAGAGTCTTCAGAAGAAGCAGTATCATTCATGTAGATTCTACAAGCAGACTTAATAGTGAATGTACAACTCATCTGCCACATCAGACAGGGAGGAGAGTAGGGAGGTGAAGGGGGAGGAGAATAGAATTTCCGATAAAGATTATAATATTGTTTTTTCTTTATAGTTTGATGAAGGACGACAAATTTATTACTGACTATAAAATTAACTATACATATTTTCAACTCCAAGATATATAAATGATGGTCTTTATTTATTTATTTATTTATTTTTGTCACATTTAATGTTTTTTTATGATCATAATGATGAGAAAATATAATCAATGTATATTTATAATTGAAGGAGGAGGTTAAAATCTTACATCCGTCGGATGTCTTTGGCTGAGATGAGGCTGGGATGGTCAGATGCAACGTTTGTCTCTCAAAATGTTATCCGACCGTCCAAGCTCAAAAACCTCTTCTGTTTTATATTATAGATTTCAAGTTAATGAGCGAAACTTATCTAAGTAGACTGCAACAATATTTCAAATTAATGAACTTTTCATTTCAAACTAATATTAAATAGAATGCAATGATAACATATCAAATTAAAATGCAATACTTGAAATTAAAACTTAAATTAATACATCAATCATCTAGAGGTTCTACTACATCGAACTCATAATTGAACTCATCCTCATCATCATCACCACCACCAGGTTGGTTGTTAGTAAATCTAGCTTGTTGTTCAATCTGTACTTGAATCCTATCAAATTAGATTTGCCACAGATGTTTTTGCTGGGGGTTCATAATTGAAGTGTCAGCTTGAAGAATGTTATGCATGTCATAGTCAAACCTTCTTCTTCTTCTTTTGTTGAGAAAGACGACTTTTCTTACTCTCCCTGTTTTGAATTCCTATCAACTGCTCTTTGCTTCTCGACGGTCTTCTGATGTTTCATAAACTCCGTCATGTTAAATCTACTGAAACTTGCTCCCTCTTGAGCTAATTTTCTATCCAGTCTTGCATTGTTCCTCCCTGGAAGTTTTCTCTTACCATCATCATTATTGAGAACTAAGTTCACATTTGGGTTTCTTGGGGTATCTGGTAAAGAATTTGATGGACCTGCTGAAAATGGTGAAGATTTTGGTGTTGAGGGAGAAGAATTGTATGGTGACATTTCAGGTACTTGTTGATTAGATGCTAACAATTCTGGATTATATTTGTTCGATACCTTCAAAATATAATAACAACTTTCGAAAGAGAACTGTTTTCCATGTTTTCGCTGCCATTATGTACAAACCTGTCTTTCAACATCACTATCCACAAGGCCACTCTCACGGCCTCTCTTGGCTTGCATTATCAATCCAACATAAGAGGCTACTTCCCTGTTGATTGTAATGAAGCGTTCTGCCAACCCTTTTGCATCACGACAATTGATGTTTAAGGTTTGTGCTTCATATTTATGAAACATGGTGTTACCGGATGAGGAACTGATGAGTGATGATCAGACCAGCGAGCGACATCTTGAGTATCACTGATGCTGGAGTGACCAACCAGCGATATTTTGGCCATCTAGCGATAGACCATCTATCGCTCGGTGGAAAGTTTGTCGTGTATGCCTATATATAATATTTGACATGTAGGCATATATGTTTGGCACTTTGGGATACCCATAGTGGATGCATATATGGCAAAATATGATGTTTGACATGTGCATAGGAATAGGCCTTAGTGAGATGACTATTTTTGGTTATATGGCATGTATTGTGAAACGTGTGGACCTGCTTTATTTCTTTTGTCTCTATTGTTTTATTGTTTTGTCAGTTGTTCCAACTGCATCTTCCGATCAAAATTCACATTGCTGCAGATGCTGAAGTTGTTGTTAACTCCATTAATAGAACACAATGCTTGTTAGATGGGAAAATAGGAAGTTCATTAAGAGTCATAAAACTTATGTTAAACTCTTTTGCTTTGTCAAAGATTAGTTATGTGAGAAAAATTGGTAATCATGTCACAACTAACAAAGATTAGTTGTGAGAAGAATTGCTTTGTCAAAGATTAGTTATGTGAGAAGAATTGCTTTGTCAAAGATTAGTTATCTGATTCCATTTCAAAAAATGTGAGGAGAGATATGTTAGTTATTGAGGAATTCTGTAATGATTCCAAGCATATTGAAACTATGTTATTCAGGTATACTGAACCTGATAAATTTTAATGAATGAAATTCTCCAGTTATCTAAAAAAAAACTGCATCTTCCAATCCCTTTGAGGAGGTTACAGGCTGAGTCATGATGAAGATAGTACAAGGATAGTACAAGCTTCAGAGATGCAATAGGGTAGCTGCTGGTGTGAGGAACACAAACTGACAAAGATAATATCACAACTCACAAGTGGTTTTTAACATGATAATTCAACAGATCCAAGTATAACTGAGCTTATTACATCATGAACATGATGCCACGTCAATTTACTAGGTTTCTTTGCAAATTTCATATTACAAAATCAACTGAAACTAATACAATAACTAGTATTACAAGATTTTACACTGTTCCCTGGTCATCAAATTAGCAGGAAGGGAAGCAGAATAAAGAATGATTAGAATATCAAAGGATAGCTAGCTAAAGCTTTAACAACGCCGTGGTGCAAATTTATACATACATTGAGGAGATCAGCCATTTAACAAATTTATACATGCTAAGTGCTAACCTATTAGGTGGATGGAACCTCAGCACAGCCGAAGTTGTCAAAATGGGCTAACCTTGTGAGCCAATTTCAACATGAACTCAGGAACAAGACGTCTTCTTGGAGGAGCCACTGCATCTTTGGCAAGGGCGGCACTATCACCAGCATGAATGTATGAAAGTATGTCCTCAAACAATTCATCTTTACCACCTCTCATTGGATCCTGTATTAGGACAAGGACAGTGCACAAAAATTACATTGTGAAACCACGTTACTCCAAGATGTAAAAGAACTAGGATGTTATGGTAAGCAATATTAAATATCCTCCTGAAATCAAAACATACAACTTGTGGAGTCGTTATTCCTACCTGAAGAAACACGTCTGTGTGAGTTTTTCCTTCATACAAAATTAGTTCAGCTTGGGCTCCAACTCTCTGAAGTGCATCTACAAAAGTTTTACTGCAAGTAACATTTTAGCTGGTTGAGATCTAATTAAGGTATTTAAACTCCGTACAATCTTAGAATCTTTCCAATCATAGAAGAACTATTCAGATGGAGAAGCATACCTAGCATCACAAGGGATGGAATAGTCGCCAGTTCCATGGAAAAGGACAATAAGAGGTAAGAGCTGAACTGCACTTCTAATGCTCGGGTCCTGTACCCTAACTTCAGGTGAAAATCGTCTCAAAGATTGATCCCCTTCCATTATGCTGTAAATACACTTTAGGATCGTCAGTTTCATGATTTGATAATGTTCCAAACAGTTTGAGCATTTGATTTTAATTTTTATGTGTGCAGTACATGGAACACGCGTCTGCCACAAAATGAAAAAAAAAAAACATACCTAAGAAAGATTGAACGATACAGACCACGTTCATGAAAGTAATCAACTAACTTAAATAAGTCGTACCTGTTGCATTAAATTAGAAAACCTGTCATGCACTGAATTTTATTGAAGATCAAAAGAAAGTAAGAATGTAAAAGACACAAAATCTAAAATGTAAAACATTTACCCTCCCGATAAACCAAAATAAGCTTTTATTTGAGAGACACTCCAAGAAGTTTTATCTCCTTCCCCTAATTCTTTAGTAGCCTGTTCCAGAAGAGTACAAGCAGCAATATGCGCACCAGCGGATTGGCCCATCAAATAGATTCTACACGAACAAGAACAAGAAATTATTTAAGACCATAAATTCTTCCTTAATAATGATTCAATGAACAATAGGCAAATAGCTTCTGGTACCTGTTAGGGTCGCCTCCATAATCAGCAATGTTATTGCAAACGAATGAGATCCCTTCAGAAGCATCTTTCACCATATCACTCATGGTCCCCTGAGGAAAATTCCTGCACACCCATGTACCCAATATCAGATTGTCAAGTCCTCTCTAATATACAAAGTTGGAGTTGCAGACCCATAGATTATACTAGGTACAAGATACAGTCAGAATACAACATCACATTGCTTTAATGAAAAGAGAGATCACCTGTAGTCTATGCATGCCATAATAACACCTCTTTCAGATAGTTGTTGCCCTAAAAGAGAACCCCATGCTTTATACCTGTACCGAAAAATCTCAAAAGTAGCTTTAGATAATGCAAGAAAATGATATGATTTTAACAAGCAAAGGTTGCAGCATTTCAAGATTTTGGAATGGATAATATATCATGAGAAGTTGATCCATTTTCGAAGTTACTTATATATCACAGACACAAGAAATATGAAATAAACGCCCGCAATTTAACTTGTATTCATATTACAAACGTTAGAAATTACGTGATAATTTTCTAGTTATGTGCCTCTATGAGTAAAGAGAAGACCAAGTTATATTCCTTACCCGATAATCCAGGCTCCACCGGTTATGAATGCAACAACTGGCATAGGCCCATCATCAGTGTTTTCAGGTAAATAAAGATCAAGCCTGTAAAAGCACAAGCATGTAAGCTGCCTAGAGCAAAGAACCCATGAAATTGCATGGGGGATTCTAGTTTCTGTAATCAAATTCACGAGCAACTTTCTATATGATCTGGAACCGTCTGTACCTGTTCCTTGGCTGATCTCCATAAACTATACCTCTATGAACCTGTCTTGACCGATAATAATAATATCCAACTGCAAATAATATAAAAGATCAATTATAAACACTAACAGAAAGAGTGTAAGCCAGGAAATACTTAGTCCTAGATAAGTTTAATCAAAAAATCCTTCGACGGAGCTAACCTTGGATAAAACCTGGCACAAGTAGCATTGCATAACAGCCGAGGGCAAGAAACTTTGTGATCCATCTATAGCCTACCCTGAATGGAAAATAACTTAATACATAGCCAACTGAATTAAAAAAAAAATATTTAAAAAACATAGCCAACTGATTAAAAAAAAAATTATTTAAAAAAAAATCTGATTTACAACTTCATCCAGTACAGCATTAAAAAAGAAGAAGAAAATAGTGCCCAACTGCAAAGTCAAACTGAACCATTCTGAAGAGAGTAACCACCTTCTTCAGCGTTATATTTGAAGTTGACAACAAAAGCAGAACAAAGAACAAAAAAATAGGATATACCCGAAGCAAACCAATGATTGTCACGAGAAGAAACACATTACAGCCTGTTGTCAGGTCATTTGCTAGGTGATGACCTGATCTAAAAAGAAAAAACATAGCCAACTGCAAGCTAGTGGTCTATTTCTTCCTTTATAGATGTAAAGTTTATTTTCCTTCCAACAACTCAACATGTCCAAATTTTCTTTTAGCAATTATGGGATTCTACTTCTTTCTAGAGCTGACTTTGCTTCAAACTTCTCATATCAATTAACCAAAAGTGAGCCAAGATGAACATAAACCAATCAAGCATTATTACCACTTTTTTTATCTATCTCGAAAGCAAGCGTCATAAAAGCTAAGCTTTTTATTTCATAGGGAACGCTATAGGAATTTCAATGATCCAATTCTATGTACTAAATTCTGATTATCTTAGTTAAGGCAATGAAAGACATCCCCGTCATACTTCGTCGATTGTCTTAGCTAAGGCAATGAGAGACAGCTCCGTCATTAAATCTGAGCTTTTCATTTCATTGGAATCCCCAATAGGAAATTCAGTGATCCATTATATGTTCTGAATTCTTTTTGTCTTAGCTAAGGCAATGAAAGACAGCCGTCTCATTCTTCTATTTTCAGTACTTAAATCGACCTTCCCAAAGACAAAATTGAGTTCTTGCAATTCCCAAATCACCAATCTAGTGACTACCTAGGTTTTCATTTCAACAAAAATTAATTCTACAAGCGTAATAGCAGAACCATAAGCACATCATAATCAAAGAAATTTCAACATAACAATATACAATTCAATCAAAACATAATCAGAATGGTACCCCAGATAACGCAATAATTCGAATCCAAGACGAGTAATCAAGTAAGTCTCAGAAGCAGCATGTGTAACCTCTTGTGTAAGTGTTGATTGTTGTCTAGAAAAAGAAGGAAGACTATCATCACTAGAATTTCCACGCCTTCTCTTGTGTTTCTTCTTATTACTAATGAGATGGGTAATATGGGTATAACTTAATGCCCTAGATAAAAATGGCATCTTTTCTTTACTATTATCATCTTTATTAGATGATAAAGAAGATGATGATGAGGATGAAGATAACAAAAGACGACTATGCTGCTCATCATCAACATCATCACCATTCTCTGTTCTAAACAACATTGTTGGTGATGGCATAGTTATCGGAAGCATTTGAGATTGCATTTTTTTTTTTGTATAATGAATGAATTGAAAATAATCAAAGGGGTTGTGGAATAAACATCAATGAATCTGAAAAACGATTGAAACTTTTTACAATTCTTCAATCAAAAATGAGGACCCTTCTTTGGTTGTGGAACGGTGGTATTGGTTAACTCTGGATTTCGTTGTTTCGGACTGATTACCTATTTTGTTTTTGATGGGCAGCTGTTTGGAGGTATTATAGGACCAAGAATGTTTGGTCTAAGATCAGGTATATGAGCCAATCAAAAGATAGATTGATTTTTGGAGAAGCTGAAAACGGGGACTTTTATTACACATTCGACATGTGGGATTGATATTTTGGACAGTTTTAGGTTGCTTCCTTGTTGGTTCATTTAATGGTGCGGTGATGTTTTGGATTTTTTTTGGTTGCTAATGGGAAGGGGAGATTGATCCGAGAGAGTTTCAGGACTCGGAGAATTATGGAAAATGACTAAGCCTTATGGGCGTGTTTTTGACCTGTGAAAATTACAGGGAGATCCATTTTTCAGTTTTTCTCCATTGAGAAATCCATATCCAGAAAACTTCAGGCGCGCACCCATTTCATGTAAGAAAATTATTCTCAAATCCATAATTTATGAAATTCTGTTTCGCTCTTTCCCAAAGGAAAAAACTATTTCTTCAATTCGTTTTCTTCTTCTTCCCAAGTGTAAATCTTCATCAACGCTTGAATTATGATTCTTAGTGCTCACTCCCAATGGATCGGTGACGGTGTAATTAGGGTTTATAAGAGAGCTGCGGAATCCGTAAGGTTTTTAATCTCGATCTCTTGAAAAAAATTACATTTTTGATCCGATTGATGCAACTAAGTTTGGTGTTATGGGATTGTGATTCAATTTGAGGTTTTTATATGATTTTCTTTACTGATTCGAAGGTTTCTTTTGGTTTTCAAGTAATGGGTTTTGCTCATAGAGAAACAAAATTCTCTTTTCCTCAGCTTCTATCAAACCGATAAGGAGTCCATGGATAAACGGGGTTTGATGTTAATGGAAGTGGTTAGCAGAAGCAATTCTCGTTCATCTCTTTTTTATCTTAGAATTTGTGTTCAAGCTTCTCTTCCGAAATCAACAACAACAATTCTAGGTATTGAGAGTATTAATGGCTGAAATCAGTAAGGAAATAGTGATGGTTTGGCAACAACAAATTTGGGAAAATCGATTTGAATTGAGTTGTAAGCAAAAATCACCAGCAGTTTCACGTTTGAATTACCATCAGTTCTGCTCATATGGTGTTCGTAGAATTGTTTGAACGATAGGGGAATGAAACTGAAATGGGTTCGTTGCTGTTTATCCATGGATTTTGTGATGGCAGTTGAGATGGAATGGAGGTTGGTACATGCAGTAAGGTGAAGTATTGAGCTGAGGTGTTGATGTTCATAAGCCATGGCCAGAATGGTTGTCTGCAATGGGTTTTAGTGGTCGTGAAGGTCAGGTGGAGGATGTAACATAGAAGCCAACTGGAAATACAAGTTGTGCTCGAATTGATGTGTATGTAGGCTTGGTTAGCAAGGAAGAAGAGTATGATGTTACCAATGGACAAGACTTTGATGTCAAGAAGGCAAGAAATACACAGTATGCGCTAAGGTTGTTGCATACATAGTCGGCCTGTAGTTTCCGAATCCAATGCGAGTATATATTAGACTGGACAAGTACAACAAACACTTCCTAGATTTGCCGATTAGAGCGCAGTGAGTACTTTCATCACATGAAAAGAAAAGCTATTACAGAGACAACTAAGAAGATCCAGGTAGTTTATAATTAATCACCTGTAGTTTTGCTTATCATTTTGCACTTTAACTATGCAAGTGGTTCGATCGGAATAGCTTTGCTATAACAATAGTAGCACATAAAAATGAACGTATAAAAGGATTTCTTCGATTACCCGTTCTTCTTTGTAAGTTTTACAAACTTGTTTGTACTTGTTGAAGGTGGAATGGAAGAAGGGGTTTTTCCTGTTCCATTGCTTAGGACTCGTTGTTAAACTTGATCCAGAAATCTAACTCGTGAATATTAGCTTTCATCCTTAAACTACTTTGTAAGATATTTTTTGGCTAGTTTCGTACGAATTGTTGCCGGAAGTTCAACAACAATTAACTAAGTTGGGTGTTTATGTTGTTTTGGTTTGTATGGGAGATATTGAAATAAGAAAGATGATGATGATGTTGTTATAACTGCATAACCTGCCATGCAGTCGAGAAAATGTCTGCGTAACATGTTATGCGGTCGTGAAAATGGATGCATAACCTATTATGCATCTACAAAATTTGTTGCATAACTTGTTATGCAGTCCAGAAAAAGGTTGCATAACACATTATGCAGCAACATTTTTGTCACTATTAAAACCAACAAAAACAAAGACTGGATAACTTGTCATGCGCCTACAATAATATCTGCATAACATGCTCTGCAGTCGCGAAAATGAATGTATAACATGTTATGCATCCGAAAATATGGTTGCACAATGCATTATGCATCGAGAAAATTGTTGCACAATCTTTTATGCATCTATTTTTTATGTACGCACTAATACAATGGCTACATAACTTGTTATAGATGCATAACTTAGTTATGCAGACGCATAATTTGTTATGTAATGGAGAAAATGGTTGCATAATTCGTTATGCGTCTGCAAAACGTGTTATGCATCTTTTTTGGTAGCTGCATAATAGTTATGTATCAAGTTTTCGAAAAAAAATTCTAAAATGATGATCACCTCCGATTTTTTCGTGAAAAACAAAAATTTGATATTCTTGTTTGTACTCGTTGCGTGGCTCTCTTAAAAATATTTCCAACGATATAAAATTTGCAAAATTCCAAGGCGCGGATTTTTAGATATGTTATGTCCAAGTTGCGTTGTCAATTATACCCCTGATGCATAACCCGTCATGCAGATGCATAATCCGTCATGCAGATATTTTTAATAATTTCATATAATTATGGGTGTCACGAAAATAATTATGGGTGTCACAGTACCTAAAATTAGTTGTGGGCCTGACAATGAGAATATTATTATTTTTGGGTCTCCCCCTAATTTTCCCTTTTGACGTGGCAGGCTGGTTATCAAGTTAGCCAACCGAACCTTCCAGCCAGAAGTAGTATGTGTGAGATGGTAATCTAGCGTACTTTCAAGTTTGAACCTAGGATAACCACAATGTTTTTAGGAGAATGATAGTCCTAGACTTTTGCATCGCAATGTAATGCAAACGGAAACGTTACAAAAGATGATAATTGTCGCAGTGAAATAAAGCGAAATAAAAACCGACCGAGACTTCGAATTATATTAAGAAGCAATGATTATGAACAATAATAAGACTTCGTAACTTCCAAAAATCACAATCTCAGGTTGAACCCGACTATAAAGAGCTCCTTATATAGACAACTCTCCATAGACAAAAATTTAACAGAAATATAAAAAACTTATTTTCCAAGGTATTGACTACCTTAGGCAACTATCCTAAATTTACCTTAATTAATAAATTAATCCGAAAATTAATTAATTTTTTCTACTAAAAATTATCATTAATAAAATAAAAATAATAATGGAAAATAGTAGATTTAGTTTTCATAAATCATTTTTTATCATTCTACAGGTGTTGGAGAAGATTCGTCCTCGAATCTCGCTGGTACCATATTATGCATGTGTAACTCGTTGATGACAATCTTCATACACATAAATTGATGTCATAAAATAATAATCGATGTACCATAAAGAATCATGAGGGATGCTGGGAACCCAAAACGGATCTTCATAAGTTGATTCAACGGACTCTCCCTTGTTAGGATATATATAGGAGACTATTTGTATATCACAATAATCAACAAGTAGCTTACTCTCGACCACAGGAAAAGAAATTATGTCCGCATCTTCTTGATACCGAGTAACACGACTTCTTCTCACCATAAAGTTTAATTCTTGATCTCTAGGAACAACTTCATCAGTATGTTCATCATCTTCAGGAGCGTCATCGAAAATACCGTTTTCGTCACTGTATTCTTCAGTAAAAACACCTTATTCACCCGTTCTCCTTTACACAAAATGTTATGTCGAACCAACTTACCTTCGACATCTAGCATTATTTTTTCTCTTAATGCATTAAAATCTTTTGGAGCACCTCCTCGACCTCGACCTCTGTCACGAATATTTTTTCTCTTAATTCATTAAAACCACTATCTATGATTTTGAATATTAACCGTTGAAAATTAAAGGTTGAAATTAAAATTTGTGGATGATGAAGTTCGGATTTCAGAATACTCTCATTTTTGGTAGGAATGTAGATCTTATATGAGGAATATGTCACCAAAAAATTAGCTTCAAATTCATTGCTGGTTGGGCTCAGTAGAAAAAATGGTGCTAAAATGTGAAGATTATGTCAATATAACCATGTCAATGGATCCCACCCCCTAAATAAAACCCACAATTTCATTGCATTCTGTCTAATACTGATAAACATCAAGGTTCAAGACCTAAGAACTAAAAATTTTATTTAATAACTTCTCAATTTAAAGTACTCAAATACATAAATAATTTTACGCCTTCAAAGAATAGTAGATTGTTCACTGCATCCATTGTGGTATCAATCAAACATCGAAGTCGAGCAAGGATTGTTGAATATCATCCTTGGTGGTATCAATCCACCGGCGTAGTCTAGCTTGCTCTATGATTCTAAGACGCTGACGAAGATTCTTCATAGTTTAAACTTCTGAAAGACTGATAAAGAAATGTAATGTGACAATCATATGAATAGACAAATCATTCTCTCCTTCGACCACTCAAGTCTTATGATCAGGTATTTCATGATCATACGTAAAATAAATGTTTTCATTAATTAAAAACTTATTTTACATTCGTTGATTTGACTATTATGATGTAGTAGAACTTATTATTGATGGTGGATTTTTGACAATGGAGAAAATCGTAATATTGCATTTGCTCAGCTACAAAAGCATGAAATAAATACGCAAAAATTCCTAACCCGGCATCAGAATTATAGATACGTACTTTTATGCTATATTCCGCAAAAGTTGAGAATGCGTATCCAATAAATAACTACATTAACCTTGTGAAAATGCGGGGGGACGAAAATACACCACCAACTTTTTCTTAGGCGACCTGTATGGACTAGACTCGGATACAATTTTGAGACTTACAACTTAATGAATCTCAATCAGGAATTAAATGAAGAGTTTATATCTCTTTCTCTCATAATAAATATGTAAACAGAGACAAGTCCGTGATCCTGATTATACCGTGAGAGTACTTGGACGATTCCAAAGATAAATATCCAAGTATCCAACAATTATGATGGACGAATTTACTTTGATTGATCTACGTACAACCTATGATATTTCAATTATAAAGATAAACAATATGCAAAAAAAGAAATAACACTGATACAAAAAAATTTGTTAACGAATAAACCGCAATTGCAGAAAAACCCGGGACCTTGTCCAAATTTGAACACCAAGCTGTATTAAGTCGCTACAGACTCTATCCTACTATCAAAAATTCAGAATGGAATGTAGTTGAGACCGAATCCACTGTCACAGTAATACAGTTATAGTCGCGCTCCTTATGCCTCTTGAATCTCGCAAGACTCTACGCAATTGATTCGCTTAGCCGACGCCGTTTACAACCTAAAAGTTGCTTCAACTCATTTGAATACTTTAAACCAATCTGCCTCCCGCAGATAAGCATATATGTGATTTGCGTTCTGATAAAAATATCAAGGTGAGATAGGAAATCGTTTGGAATAGACAAATTCTAGCAAACCTCAAAATACGGTACTTACGACTGCCGAAGAGCAGACTAGATTATTATTCACCTCACAAGTAAAAACCTATTCTGACTTCAACAAGGAGTCATTGTAGAGGAATATACATGGGGAATCACAAAGTCTGAGACAAGGAAGCTTTGTGATTTATATTTATCTTGCCGGATCGGAGTGAGACTCAACAATCAGTAGCAAGTTTGGGATATACGAACTATCAATATAAAGATAGTTGGACTTGGCTTCACGAATCTCTAAGCGAAGTCTTTTTAGTCACTAAACCTAAAAAGGTTTAAAGGAGAGGACGACTCTGGTTTACAAATAGGACACACAAGAAAAGTGTCGGGGATTCTAAGATTCCAGTTGCTTGAGGTTCTCCTTATATATACTTTCAGAATAAAGGTTGCTCTAGATTTAAGCTAGGATAGCTTTGGAATCAAGCAATCAATATCCATCGTTAGATGAATCAATCAATTAGCTAGTATGGACCATAACTGAACCGTGTATAATGACTTGTTCATGAAAGGTTAGCCGAAAATAACCAGACGAACTATAAGCTTAACCATTTTCATATAACATTTTAAGACTTTAATCTTAAGTCACAACCATAGGTTATAATGTGATCAAATATGTTTGAATGTGTTTTTATAAAAAGTTGTTTAAATGCCGATTATCTCATAGAAATAATTGTGATGCATTTGAAAAAATTCGACAGGGTAAGTACGTGTATCTACATCCAGTTCGTGAGTTATTTTTTCATGGTACATGTCCCGGGTTTGTATACCCTTAAGACAAAAACGAGCATGGAGTTCACAGAACGTTTTTGGTGTGCATACTAGGTATGTGTACCAACCTGAGTTCACGAGTTCACATAACTTTTTGTGTTTGCATACTTGGTATGTGTACCAAAGGTCGTTGTCGAACTATAGCTACGCCAGTTTGTGTACTGGGTACATGTACTATGGCTTCAGACCTATAACATTTGCGCCAGTATGTAAGTTGGTACGTGTACTGTCTTGTATCCAGAATTACAGTAGTTTTATATCTCTCGAATAATCAATTTGAAACATTCTCGAATAACGTCATTGATACATATCACTGTTCCAGGATATTTTCAAATGACAATTTTGAATCATAATTTAGGTCATAAGCAACAAATTGTTCTTAACCAAATATCAAGTATGAAAAAAATTCTTAAGCTTAGTCAACATATTTCGATAATAATTAATCAAGATAAACTTGACTAGAAATTTTTGTTGTGCATGTAAAATCCATTTTAGTCATGCGACATAGTCTCCTATATAGAAAGGTGAAACTTGAGTAATAGGTGGTTCAGTCTTCACTTACTTTTTGTTGATGAAGTTCTCCAAAAGCTTCGGTTGACCTTCGTCTTCGAAAGGTAGAACGCAGTGATGTATGGTACTCAACTACACACTTTTATCCTAATCCAAGACTTGACTAAATGTAGACTAGAAATCAAGATATAGTTTTGATCAACTAAATTTGATAATAAGCTTAAGATGGCAACACTTGTGAGTTCGACCAAGCAACGCTCTAACAATATCCTTCTTTGTTAATTTTAGTGAGAAAACTATCAATACATATGGATTAAAAAAATAAAGCTTCAAAACTCTAGAATCCATCATGCTTGATTTCATTGTTTCTCTAACTCCTTGAATTCTTCGTTATTTGAAGTTTCCAATGATTCTGAACGTGTTCAACTCAGCATCGTCGTTGTTGAAGATCCCTAGCGATAACAACATTGAAACAAATATTACCAATCATTGTTATACAGAAACATAATATAATTATCTTCTCTAAAGTTCAACTGTATCACAATTTCGAAGTAATACTCCGGTGATATGTTTCTCCCCCTTAGTCAATACCTACATCTTTTGCGTAAAAGGTGAAACCTATAGATATTGAAAAGGCGGGGGGTCTAACAACCACACCCAATATTTTGCTTAGCAATCTGTATGGACTAACTCCAATATACTTTCAAGAGAATCAACTAGATAGTCAGACTCAATCTTAAGAAAAGTATATCAAAGAGTTATATCTTTGTGTTCTTTATGTAATAAGCAAATCAAACAGATAGAAATATGTGAGCCTGATTATTATAAGGAACAAATAGGTCGATATCAAAAACCAATATCCAAGTATCAATCAATTTTTAATCAACAACCAAAGGTTGGATTCACAATTGATTGAGCTTACGCACAACCTGTGATATTTCAATTATATAAAAAATATATAATGCAGAAAAGAAATAACACAAACACCAGAAGTTTTGTTAACGAGGAAATCGCAAATTTAGGAAAACCCCGGTACCTAGTCCATATTTTAACACCACGCTGTATTAAGCCGCTACAGACACTAGCCTACTCCATGTTAACTTCGGACTAGAATGTAGTTGAGCCCTAACCAATCTCACACTGATCAAGGTACAGTCGCGTTCTTTACGCCTCTAGAACCACGCCAGATTCTGCGCACTTGATTCCCTTAGCTGATCTCACCACAACTAAGATTTTCTACGACCCAAAGTCGAAGACTTGATAAACAAATATATCTCACACAGAAAAGTCTATTGAATAGATAAATCTATCTCCCACAGAAATACCTATCAGTTTTGTTCCCTCTTTTGATAAATCAAGGTGAACAAGAACCAATTAATATATCCGGACTTATATTCCCGAAGAACATCTTATAAATATCAATCACCTCACAATAATCTTAATCGTATGGTAGCGAAAAAGATATTGTCGAATCACAAACGATGAGACGAAGATGTTTGTGACTACTTTTTATCTTGCCTATCAGAGATTAAATCTCGAGCAAATATTAGAGAAGATAATACTCAATCACGATAGAAAACAATAAGATCAGAACATGCAACTATAGATAAAATAGTTGGGTCTGGGCTTCACAATCCCAATGAATTCTTAAAGTCGTTAACCTACAGGGTTTTGGAAAAACCTAAGGTTAAACGAGAATCAACTCTAGTCGCAACTACTATCATACATGAGGTGTAGGGATTAGGTTTCCCAGTTGCTAGAGTTCTCCCTTATATAGTCTTCAAATAAGGGTTTGCAATCAATGTTATATTGGTAACAAAGCATTCAATATTCATTGTTAGATGAAAACCTGATTAGACTCAAGCTAATATCTTTCAACCGTTAGATCGAACTTAGCTTGTTACACACAAATGAAAAGTGTCTTTATTTAGATATGAGTAACCGTACCTAAACGTGTACACCTTTGTTGGCTCAAAAATAGTTAACCGAAGTTTTCCATATGAACACTTTCATATCAACCATATTCATCTAACCATAACTAGTTCAAATGACTCAAATGAAACTAGTTCTAGAGTTGTTCAATTGTTTATATTCTCATAGAAGTATACAAGACACAATTGAAACAAAATCGATTTTGATTCACTCGAATCAATTCATGAAAATTATAGCCACGGTTTGCAAAAGATTGTATTCCTTATTATATAAATGTATTAGTTCATGAACAAACCGATTTTAGAACATAACCTACTCAAATATGCAAACGGGTATGCATACCTAAGTGGTCGGAATAAGTTTGGGTTCGTTAGTATGCGAACGGGTACACATACCTTCCAAAACTCAGTTGAAATTCCAGAATTTGAAACTCACGCCAATACGCATACCGGTGTGCATACTAAGTTCTCGGATTTTCATTAACCAACCAGTACGCATACGGGTATGCATACTATGGTTTCCGAACTTGGAATAACTTGCAAAAGTTAGCATACAAGTACGCATATTGTGCTATATCCAATCATTAAAACTTTCTTAGAAGACGACAATAGTTGTCTCATACACACTATTAGCTTCAAAGTAATTTTCAAGTGATCGAATGGTCAATATGAAACATTCTGAGTCTACATTAAATGATCGTCTCACACAAATCATGTAAGATGTTACAAGGTGATTTTCAATCATTATTGGAACTTTCTTAAAGGACGTTATATAGTTGTTGTTCGCAAATTATTTTTCGTCAAAGCAATTTTCAAGTTATTGAAATTATCATAATGAAACATTCCAAGGCAACACCAAATGATTGTATCACATAAACCATGTAAGATGTAACTCGGCAATTTTCATATGATCTTATTCGGACTTTCGTCACGAATGTAAGATGAATTCGGCCGAAGCGATAGCTTGCCAACACATATTCCGAGAAATATATAAGCGAGATAAACTCAGCTCGAAAACTCAAATGTGTGTAATAGAAAACTATATCGTAATACGACTTATGTCTCAATATATGAGATAGAGTATAAATAGACTTTCTAAGTGATATATAAGTTAAGTCTCCACATACCTTTTGTCGATGAAGTTCCACAAGATCCCGTTAGTTCTTCATCTTCAAGAGATGAACGCCGTGAAGTCTAAATCTCGACTACACAATCTATGTCCTAGTCTGAGACATCTAAATAGGCTAGAAATCAAGACTCATAGTTTTGATCACTAACATTGACAAATATGCTTGAGATAGCAACACATGTGAATTCGACCTAGCAATGCTCTAACAATCTCCCCCTTTGTCAATTTTAATGACAAAACTATCAATACATATGGATTACAAAATAAATAAACTCTGTAGCTTCTCATCCAAATGCTTGATTTCCTTGGTTCTTCAACATTACTCGAAAATCTTCGTCACTTCCAAGTACTCCAGTGATTATGAACGTGTTCAACTCCGCATCATAGTTGTTGAAGATCCATAGCTATAACAATGAGAAAACATTAGCTCTCAATCATTGTTATACAGTGTCATAGTATTATTACACAACATCAAAGTTCAATTGTATCACAACTTTGACTACAATACTATGGTGATATGTATCACTCCCACTTAGTCAATACTTCATCTCACATGAAAACCACTCCCCCTTACATAATGATCTGTAAACCATATGTATTTGTAGTGTGAACTACACATTAATTCTCCTCCTTTTTGTCAATATAAATTGGCAAAGGTACAAAAACTAGTGGGATCATAATGAAATTCTCATAGAGATACGTCATGACTAAAGAAGAACATATCAACTTTGTTTCGATTATTTCACATAGTCGAAATTTAGTGTGTTCATCAAGGAGTTTATAAATATACAAGGAAACTCCTACAATATTCCACAGCCGCACTCTCCACAAATATTTGGCAATTAAGCACAAGTTCAATTAAGAACTCTCCCCCATAAAATGTCATTCCCGAAAGAACAACAAGAGCGACCTTACTTTTGCAAGAAAACAATGATTTTTTGGACATTAACAAATCACATGAAACATGAATCTGTATCCAGAAAATTCAATTAAATTAACCACAAGAGAACCCATGATTAATTTAATCGGAAATGCTCAACATAAGAGACCTTACGGAGCCGCACAATACTTTCACATAGAAGTGGATCAGGGAAAGACCAATGTTGCGGAATATTCAAAGATTTCATTCTATTTTTCATCAATATTTGCATAAATACATATAATATACTTAATCTTTGCAATCAAAAGTTCATCCTATCTTCCATCAATATTTGCATAATGACATAATAGGCTTAACTTTTGACATATATGGGACAATCATAGTTCACGGATGCAAACACACATATCCCATAACAATTTATACAATATATAAAACCAATAAAGATTAATACTGCAAAATCATCTTCCAAATAAACTTTAAAATCTAAAAACATTGCAAGATGAAAATCGTTGGCAATAGCTATGTGTACTCACAATAATTGCTATTCCAAACCCTAGTTATCCTTCTTAAAACACAAGAATAAATTATCATAAGAAGTTTCCTAGACATTAAGGCCTCTAAAAAATTCTTTATCGTCCCCGAACTCCTTGTAGCCAACAGCCATAAGAACGTAAGGTTCATGAAGAAAGGAGTCAATTTCAACAAACCTTCTAGACTATTGCCGAACCAGGGACTTATGAATTTCGAGAGTCCTTAAGACAATAGTCTTTATTTGCTGAATCTCCTTTCTTGTTTCCTTAAACTTTTCAAGAACCCCAGAAAACTTCTGTTGATTAGAAGGAAGGGCTCTTGGTTTCCTCACATTCTTCCTTTTTCTTTTCAAAGTTGAAGGTACAGGAGTTTATCTTTTTCCTTCATGATTGATGGATTAACAATCATATTAGCATCTTTTCCATTAGAATACATAATACTTGGATTCTCCATACAAGTATGATATTGTGAGAGGAATTCACAAATCAGGCTCAACAAGCAACCTTGTGATAAAAAAAGTTTTCAGAGAAGGAAAAAAAAGAATGTAGGATTACAGAACCTTTATACACTAAAAGGATTCACGTACGCAACTCACAACCCTAAAGAAGGCAGAATTGTCGATTTTAACCCTCTTTTATTGATCAAACAGAGAAAGGCCTTTCAATATCAATTAGATATGAAAAGATGGAAGAATTCCAAACCGGCGAAAACGAAACCAAAAAGAAAAACAAAACAAAACAATATATTTTCTCTTTTCCGAAAGCATGAAGTATGCAATCCCTTGTATCTTTTGAACCAGGCACATGAGACAAGATACACAACTAACACATTTAAGTTGTGCTGGGGTGAACAATAATCTGTCCACCATAACCTTCTTGAACGGAATTCTTAGAACCCTGTTTCACAGACTGTTTAGACCGTATTCTTTTCTCTAATGGTCTAATATTTTCTTTGGAAATTAACTTCTTCGGAAAAGAGATGAGATTACATACCTCAGACGACTTTTGAACAAGCTTGAGCTTGTTTGTTAATCAATTTGCTCTTCGTTGAAGTTTGTTGACACATCCTATCTTATGTTTGTACTTGAAACATTTGGAGAGTTCATGACCCTTTAGAGTACAATAAAAACATGTCAATATGGAGGATGGTTCAAACACCATAGTTGTGCAGGCTGCTAGACAAATGGTAGAACCTGAAAAATTAGAAATAGAATTTCCAGTAGACAAAAAGAAATCCATTTTATCCTCCAAAGTGGTTGAAGTTTCTTCCGGAAGAATATCGAGGTTGATGAACGTATTGCTACAATTATCAAAACCAATATTTTCACAGAGGAGTGCAATACTTGATTTTTCGTTTTCATTAGAATCATAGTGATTAGACATTTCATCAAGAGTTGCAGCAAGACCTTTGTTTCCACTGTATTTTCTACGGTTCAGACACTTATTTGCAAAATGACAAAAATCTTTACACTTGAAGCACTGTAGCATATCCTCATCGTCAATATCGTCAGTATCCATGTTTTTAGGAGAAACACGATTACGAGGTTTAACTGATGACTTAGGTTTATCTCTAGTGAACCGTTTACTTCTCTTCAAAAGAAGATCACTAAACTGTCTCGTGATAAAAGAGACTGACTTGTCAAGATCTTCATCTGATGAATCGGTCCCAAAAGGATCATCTTCAAAAATGCAACACTTTTACTTTTATCAAGTAGTTTAGTGTTCTTTTGTGCTTTAGAAGCAATATCCTTTCCAGATTTGGATACATGCTCATGATAAAGATCTTTAACTTCCCAACAAGAGTATTTCTGGAAAGAGTTTCAAGGTTATTTCCTTCAACGATGACATGTTTCTTAGAAACGTATCTGGATGGCAATGATCTGAGAATTTTCATCACAATGTCCTTTTCAGGAATAGTCTTACCCAACGTAAAGGATGCATTAAAAATTTCATACACTTTGTGATTAAACTCATCAAATGAATCTTCATCTGCCATACGAAGGTTTTCCCAATCAGAATTTAGGTTTTGAAGCCTAGCTTCTTCTTCACAAGTATCCCCTTCAAATACGGTTTCTAAGTTATCCCACGTATATTTAGACCGAGTGCACGTAGTCACATCGTGCTGAAAATCTGGGGTAATAGCATGGATGATTGCATTCAAACCGTCAGGATTTTTCTTTGCGGCAAGAATCTCGACAACATCATAATCATCTATATCCCTTAGAGCAGTTATATCGCCTTCTGTAACAACTGAAGAATTATAGCCATTAACAACATAAACCCATGATTGAAAATCACGCGCTTGAAGAAATGCACGCATATTAATTTTCTACCATAAGTAATTTGAGTCATCGGAGACTGGAGGTACGTTTATAGAGATAACACTTCCGTCCATAGAGTCAGATTGCCACAAACACAGACTTATGAGGTCTTAAACATGTTTGCCTGGTCTGATACCAATTGAAAAAGCGGGGGTCTAACAACCACACCCAATATTTCGCTTAGCAATCTGTATGGACTAACTCCAATATACTTTCAAGAGAATCAACTAGACAGTCAGACTCAATCTTAAGAAAAGTATATCAAAGAGTTATATATCTATTTCTTAATGTAATCACCAAATCAAACAAATAGAAATCCGTGAGCTTAATTATTATAAGGAACAACTTGGACGGTATCAAAAACCAATATCCAAATGTCAATCAATTTAATCAACAACCAAAGGTTGGATTCACAATTGATTGAACTTATGCACAACCTGTGATATTTCAATCATATAAACAAATATAATGCGGGAAAAAAAATAACACAAACACCAGAAGTTTTGTTAACGAGTAAACCGCAAATGCAGGAAAACCTGTGGATCTAGTCCAGATTTTAGCACCACACTGTATTAAGCCGCTACATACACTAGCTTACTCCAAGTTAACTTCATATTAGAACGTAGTTGAGCCCTAACCAATCTCACGCTGATCAAGGTACAGTCGCATTCCTTACACCTCTAGAACCACGCCGGATTCTGCGCACTTGATTCCCTCAGCTGATCTCACCCACAACTAAGAGTTTTTATGACCCAAAGTCGAAGACTTGATAAACCAATCTGTCTCACACATAAAAGTCTATTGAATAGATAAATCTATCTCCCACATATATACCTATGAGTTTTGTTCCGTCTTTTGATAAATCAAGGTGAACAAGAACCAATTGATATACCAGACTTATATTCCCGAAGAACAACCTAGAAATATCATTCACCTCACAATAATATTAATCGTATGGTAGCGAAAAAAAATATTGTGGAATCACAAAAGATGAGACGAAGATGTTTGTGACTACTTTTTATCTTGCCTATCAGAGATTAAATCTCGAGCAAATATTAGAGAAGATAGTACTCAATCACGGTAGAAAACAGCAAGATCAGAACATGCAACTATAGAGAAAATAGTTGGGTCTGGGCTTCATAATCCCAATGAATTCTTCAAGTCGTTAACCTACAGGGTTTTGGAAAAACCTAAGGTTAAACGAGAATCGACTCTAGTCGCAACTAGTATCACACAGGAGGTGTGGGGATTAGGTTTCCCAGTTGCTAAAGTTCTCCTTTATATAGTCTTCAAATCAGGGTTTGCAATCAATGTTACCTTAGTAACAAAGATTTCAATATTCACAGTTAGATGAAAACCTAATTAGACTCAACCTAATATATTCCAACCGTTAGATCGAACTTAGCTTGTTATGCACAAACGAAAAGTGGCTTCATTTAGATATGAGTAACCGTACCTAAACGTGTACACCTTTGTTGGCTCAAAAATATAGTTAACCGAAGTTAGCCATATGAACACTTTCATATAAACCATATTCATTTTAACCATAACTAGTTCAAATGACTCAAATGAAACTAGTTCTAGAACTGAAGTAGATTATTTATTGGTGCTATCTCGAACTGAAGTAGATATGATTGTACGTTAAGTTGAATTAAGGGTTCCTTGTGCAACTTAGATTCACAGTTTAGAAATTGTGATGAATTGAAGCTAAATTAAGTATACTGTTAAACTGACATGGGAGAAGGTTATGATATTTAGAAATAATGATGTTAATGGTGCAGTTACAGGTCGAATACATTTGAGAGAAATAGAAGTGGGAGTTTAGGATATATAACGGTTGTGTAGTTCACATTCGATCCAATTTAATTCCAAAAACGATGTGTTGGTATATCCGTATATGGAAATCATTAGTGACTGAGCACTCAATGACCAATGTATATGCGTATTAAATCAGATTTCATCTTGAGATACAATTGCATATAGTCATATTATATATCATAAACATCATTAGAAGTTGAGCACCAAAGGAAATTGATATGACTGACCAAACTGTGCCCCCAAATCAAGACAAGAAGAGTAAAGTGAGTTACCAAGTTTGACTAAACAGTGTGCTTGAGTAGCCGAGGGATATTACCTAGTTTATGCACAACAAACTGCCATTTTTTCCCATAAAATATATAGAAAGGGAAGGTAGACCAGGTTATGATTCTTTCCCGTGGTGATATATATTCATGCATGAGCGGTGAGACATGAAGGTAGATTAGTGTAAAATATGCCTATCATTTTGAACCGTAAACCAAATTAGATAACCTTATCAATCTTTTTTCTAGCCAGACAATATACTTTTGCAAGCCTAAAATGTTAATGCTTGTTTTGGTTGTGTTTTACAAATGTTCATTCTTGCCAGACTAAAATTAATGCGTATGTTTTCTTATTACATGTAACTAACTGGTATACAAAGTTTCAAGTTAACAAATAGATTTTTGCTAATAAAACAAGAATTATGTAAAAATCTGTGATAACGTAGTTTTTTTCTTATAGATAAAGTTGTGACGTAGTTGGCTTTATGAAACTCATGATATCTTAAGAAATTCTACCTTACAATGTGCATATGATAGTTGCTTTATTAACTATTGATGCAAGATGCTTGTTCGGTTGGACATTAGTTCATCGGTCAAAAAAGGAGAAAACCATGTACCGTCGATTCAGTTTGTTATGAATCTGTTGAGAATGTAGCGACCATTTTTTTGTCTTTTTTTTAAGCAAAGCAACCATCTATATGTATCGGACATTGATGTATGGGTCTCATTTATTGATGCATTTGATTTTCAGTACCTTCTTAGTGGAAAAATGCTAAAATTTCAGTTGTACGATGAACTTGTAAAACAAGTGGCCACTTTGCCCTTTCCCACAAAGCTGAGCTGAAAATGCTTTTTGATATGCACGATATTGAGGTGAGCTTTCTTGCTTGTTGTACCACTTACGCTACTAGTGAAGTTATTAACTATTAAATGGAAAGATCTTGTTGTCTTGCATCCATGTTTAAACTAGATGTGTACATATTGGTACACCTATGATATAAGTGTACATTGTTGTATACATGTGACAAAAATTATGTGTGTGCATAATATCCCATTCTAGAACTCTTGGTTAAATTTTAGTGAACAATCTTTTTACATTTTGTGGACGAATCATTGATGCTATGAGTCACTGACTATTGGTTACGACAAAAATTACATGTGTACATATTAGTACACCTATAATGTAAGTGTACATTGTTGTACACATGTGACAGAAATTACATGTGTACATAATAGCGCACCATTTATAGACCCAATTTAGAATGTGGATAATGTCGTGTTTTTTTGTTTTTGCCTAATATTGGCAATGCAGATTTGTGGGGTGAAAACACTAGTAAAGAGCTTTCTGCCCGTCAAGGAACTCACATAGGCGTAATGTAAATAAGTTGTTGGATATTTTGTGGAAGATGTTGTTGCGGGTGAATCCTTGGATGATTTTACAAGGTAAAAATGTGTTTGAAATTTCCAGGGTTGGTCACCTGATGTCAGTGTTAGCAATGATGGGAAAATTCTAAGATGGGACACATAGACATGGAAGCAATTAGGACTACCACTCAAAGTAAAGTAAATTCACTTATTGATCTTATTTATCACCACGCTCTTGGAATGAGAATGGCTTTAGGTTATATGCTACTGATCTAAGAACACTTTCATACTGTTGTTCGTATTTCATGACAAAATAAATGGATTACTTCCATATCATGGGAGCCTTTACACTTAAATTCTCCGTACCACCGCTTTGCAACTTTAAGCAAAGATGGGGATGTACGTGTTTGGGACATTTCATCCCGAAGATGTGTTTTATTTCTTACAGGACACACGGATGCAACGGCTTGTGTTAAATGGTGTGGACATGAAGTTATATATTCAAGGTACACTTTTTTATTTGATATCTTATCTAGCTCTCTACAATCTTTAGATACTTTAAACACTTGCTTCACTAGTTTTTGCACATTTTGTTTTTGAATTATTAATGCGTACATAGTTGTATACATGTTGATTATTTAGGTGTACATAGTTGTACACATGTTATTCATTTTGAAGTCTAAGAAATTATGGAAATCTAATGTGTACATAGTTGTACACACATGTTATGTTATTCCGTTTAGGTGTACATAGTTGCATGCATGTTATTCCATTTTTCCTTACATGCATAACCAAGCAAACACATAACATGATTATGAAGCATAATGTTACAGGGATTGCACACACAAGTAGCAAAAACATATATCGAGTTTAACAGCCGACAAAATATGACATTTTTTACCCTATTACCCATAAAAATACATGTGTTTCAGAGAATAAAGCATTTACGACCATTGTGTACCATGTGTACGTATTGGTGTACCTGTGTGATTCTCATGAAAATGTAGGTTTGTGTGTGGTAATCGATATTATGCATGTGTGTGTACGGGTGTACATATTGGTGCACCAGTGTAATTCCCATGAATAAATAGGTTTATATGTGGTTATGAATGTTCGATTTTATGCATGTTTTGGAAGGGTGTACGTATTGGCGCACCTGTGTAATTCCCATGAAAAAGTAGGTTTCCTTGTGGTTATCAATGATCGACTTATGCATGATTTCTAAGGGTGTATATAGTAACGCGTTAGTGTATTTTTCATGAAAAAGTAGACTTGTGTGTGGTTATGAATAATTGGTTTTATGCATGTTTTTTAGGGGTGTACGTATTTGTGTTGAATGGTTGAGGTGTTGTAGTTGTTTGCAGCAGCAGGGTTAAGAGTGGATGAGCGTTGGAGCTGGTGTTGGTAATGAGTTTGGTTGTACATAGGTTGTATTTTTGTGTACGTGTACATGTTTGTACACCAATGTAAACTAAGTTTTTAAAGAAAATGAGAATTATATAGTCATATGGGTACTCTTTTTGTAGCTCCCGGAAAGAGCTTTTCGAATATATAAAGTTTGCGAATTTTGGACAAATGGTTCGAAAAATAAATTGATTTTAATCTTTTTTATATTATTTAAAACTGCTGACATCATCATGAGTCACTTTGGACTAAACTTCAAATATTTGGACTAAATGGTAAACCAGGAAGGTCATTCCAAATCTTTACTAAGGAGGAGTCACAGCACGTTGCAACTAACTCTTCATCACAAGAGAGTTGGAATCAGGCAATTATCATTGAAACATCTGTTGAGATTTCTTCATGGAATTCAATTGGTGTAGAAATAGCGAAAAGATTTGGAATGGGTGCTGGTTTTGACATTTTCCCTTTTGCAGTTAAGAAAGCTTTCTTTTTTGCTTCTTTGGTTAACAAAAAAACTTTGTTAAATAATGGTCATTGGGATTATGATAGTATTTTCATTAGACTGATGCCCTGCTGGAGTGCAACAAATTCTGTGTCTTTACCTACTATTTCTTCATATGGCTCTTGGATTGAGGTCAAAGGTGTTCAGTTTGATCTTTGGGGAAATAGTTTTTTTCAAGAACTGGGTTTAATTTTTGGAGGTCTATTGGAGGTTCATACTTAAACTCTTTCATGGAGTGATGCACCGGCCATTAGAATTAAAGTCAAAAATTTCAATGGGCTTAATACTTCATTGGTTTTTCGATTTAAGGATTCATTTTTTCCGATACATATATCGTCATTCAAGATCTTTGATGGTGTTTTTTATTAATCAAATCAAAAATTGTTGGTTCAGAATTTAGAAATAGTACCTGTAGATTCTCCAGTTGATACGGTGCCAGCTATGCCATTCAATGTAGAGTGGCCGAAAATACCTCGAATTATTCTTAAACCACTTGACTCTCGCCGGAAAAATATGCTTCGGAAATTTTCTTTCGCTGAAAAAGGAAAGTCAGTTAATGAGAATTTAAATTTCGATTTTACCTCCAATGAAAATGGAAAAAGGATAGGGATTGTGGATTCGGGTTCGGGTGACACATCTTCTACGGGTTCGGGTTCGGCTTCATATTCGGGTACGGATTTAGATCCATCTAACAAAGATAACGGCTTGATATTGGAACGTGTGGAAGATTCAATTTCAACAACTACTTCAAATTCAAATGGAAATTCGACAACGACGATCATCCCACTTTCTCAAAATGAAGATGATGTTAATGAGTATCTAAAGACAACAGTCTCTATTCCTTATTTACAAATGATAGATTCTTATGATACTTCATCTTCTACATCTTCCGGTAATTCTCCAGGAAAATTTGATTTCCTCTTGAGCTCTAATGAGAAGTGGAGTACTGTGAAGTTGAAAGTCGATCCCATTTTGAGACAAGGTTTCGAAAAGGTTTTAATGCAAATGGTGTGCATTTGTCCTAAATTGGGCATACATTTTAAAGGAACGCAGGTGGAATTCGATGATGCAATGATTGATACGTTGAGAGTTCATCTTTTCAACTTCAATTTAGAACATACGAAGGTATGCTAATTTAGTTACTTTCTTTGTGGGTATTCTAGAATTTTCTTTTATGGATTTAAAAACAGTTTTTTGGAATATTAGGGGTCTCAATGACTTGAATCGTAAATACATTGTTAAAAAGAAAATTGGTGATTGGAAACCTAGTATAGTTCTTCTTCAGGAAACTAAGATTCAACAATGCAATGATCTATTTGTCTAGTAGTGTTGGAGTTGTAAAAATGCTAAATGGTTAGATTCACCATCTCAAGGTAGCTCAGGTGGAATTTTATGCATGTGGAATTCTTTTAAGGTTGAATTTATTGATTCTCTCATTGGGCCATACTCAATCACTTTGAATTGTAAAAAAATTTCAAATTCTTTTGAATGGATGCTTACAGGTACGTATGCACCTTCTGCTTCTAATACTGAAGATTTAAAACTCTTTTGGAGAGAAATAGAGGAAGTGAGATGTTTTTGGAAACTTCCTTGGGTTATTGGAGGAGATTTTAATGAAATCAGGTTTACCCATGAAAGAACCTCAGATGGAGATTATACTGCTGGTTTGCAAAGATTCAACTAGTTCATTTCCAAGCATCACTTGATTGATCTTCCTCTTCATGGTGCTACTTATACTTGGACAAACAATCAGACCCAGAGTATAAGAAGTCGTATTGACAGAATCCTAATTTCTGCATCTTGGGAGAAATTCTACCCGCAAGTTATGCAACAAGCATTAGCAAGACCCTGCTCTGACCATAATCCTATTGCCTTAATTTGTGAATGGGTGAAGCATGGACCCTCGCCATTTCGCTGTGAGTTTTTCTGATTTTGTCATCCCAATTTTCTTCCTTTTGTAAAAGAATTATGGTTGTCTTTTAATGTTACAGGAAGTGCTGGCTTTATTTTTTGTAAGAAGTTGCAGTTGTTAAAAGAAAAGCTAAAGGAATGGAGCAAAGAACATTTTGGTGATATGGAAAAAAGGCTAGAAGAGTTAGAAGACATTTTTTTGGATTTAGATGCTGTAGAAAATGTCAACAATGGTCTCACAGAAGCTCAATGGGAGGAGAGAGCTACTGCAAGACAAGAATATTGCAAGTTAACAATTCTCAGGGCTGAAAAATTGAGAAGCAGGACAAGAGTTATACACACTAAAGATTTTGAGCATAACACTAAATATTTTCATATAATTGTGAATGACAGGAGGAGAAGAAACTATATTGGCTCTATAAAAGTTAATAGCAATATGACTTCATATGAGGGTCAAATAAAGAATGGCATTGTGGATTTTTTCAAGAATATTTTTCAGAATCAACCTCAAAGAACAGTAACTATAGAAGGCATGAACTTTCCAACCATTTCAGAAGATTTGAGCTCTTGGCTAGAAAGAGACACTGATGAGGATGAGTGTGTGGCAGCTATAAAGAGTCTTGGACAAAATAAAGCCCCAGGACCTGATGGCTTTCCTGTAAGCTTCTATCTCTTATGTTGGGATTTCATTAAGCATGATTTTCTTAATGTTGCAAAAGAATTGCAGGAGAAATCTTTTCTTGATTGGAGATTAAAAAACACTTTCATTGCTTTGATCCCTAAAAAAGATTGCATTGCGGAAATAAAAGATCTGAGACCAATTAGTCTCATTCATGGGGTTACAAAATTGTTTCTAAAGTCCTTGCTGAAAGATTCAAGAAGACTCTTCCTTCCATAATTTCTCAGCATCAGACTGCCTTTGTCAAGAAGAGACAAATCTTGGATGGTGTTTTGATAGCTAACGAGATTATTGACTCTAGAATCAGAAGTGGGAAGCCAGGTATTCTTTGTAAGGTAGATTTTGAAAAAGCTTTTGATCATGTAAATTGGGAGTTTTGGATGAAAATTTTCAGCTGATGGGTTTTGGTATTAAATGGAGGCAATGGATTAGATGCTGTGTGGAATTCACAAGGTTCTTTCTTCTTATTAATGACAGTGCAACATGATACTTCAAAAGCAGCAAAGGCATTAGGCAAGTTGATCCAATTTCACCATTCTTATTTATTTTAGTAGTAGAATCTCTTACTTTTATGATTAAAAGAGCACAGGAGCAGGGAATTCTATCTGGATTTCAAGTAAAAAATGATGGTTTGTTGATTAGTCACTTACAATTTGCAGATGACACACTAATTTTTCTTGATGCTGACATTGAGCAGGTGAAGAATCTAAGACTTATCCTTCTTTCTTTTGAGATGCTCACTGGTCTTAACATTAATTTTGCTAAAAGTCAGATTTATGGTGTGGGGTATGATGGGGATCTAAATGTTTTCTCTTCTCTTCTTGGTTGCTATACTGGTGAACTGCCAACTATTTACTTGGGTTTGCCTTTGGGGGATAAGTGTGGTGGAGTGGATAAATGGGACAGAGTGGTGGACAAATTTGTTGTTAGATTGCCAGGTTGGAAGAAGCCTCTCTTGTCTAGAGCAGGTAAGATAACTCTCATAAATAGTGTGCTTGCTAGTCTCCCAGTATACTACATGTTTGAAATCCCTGCTTCTGTCTTAAAGAAACTAGAAAAAATTATGAGAGATTTTCTGTGGTGTGATAACAAAAGAAAAAAGAAAATTCATCTTGTTAAGTGGACTGCTTTGTGTAAGAAGAAAAAGTATGGAGGCTTATGAATTAAAAACTTGAAGTTGGTCAATCAAGCTTTACTTTCTAAATGGTCATGGAGATATGCTACTGCGAATGATGTCATGTGGAAACAAATTGTTGATGAAAAGTATGGCTTAAGTGATATTGGTTGGTCTCCTAATATTCCAAAATGTACTTATGGCAGATCAGTTTGGAAGTCTATCATGAAGAGTAATTCTTTATTTTTGAAATTTGTCAGATTCAAAGTAAACAATGGTGTTCAGGTGAGGTTTTGGCATGACAATTGGTTATATCCTAATCCTATCAAGACTTGTTTTCCAAATTTATTTGCTCTTTCAAGAGCAAAGAATCTTTCTATTGCTGAAATGTATGTGTCCATTGGAAATTCTTTCAACTGGAATCTACAAATTCCAAGAAGATTAAATGTTGCTGCTCAAGTGAGGTTAAACTTACTTATGCCTGACCTTCTTTCTGTTCAGCTCAATTTCAGTAAAGAAGATGAGTTGTTCTGGCCTTTCACTTCAAACAAATGCTTTTCTGTTAACTCTGTGTATGATAAGCTCTCTTTAGAAGATGAGAATGTGCAGGAGTCAGCTGTTTTTAATTACATTTGGAGTCTGAAATGTCCTCCAAAGATTGTTTTTTTTCTTTGGCTTATTGCTCAGGGAAGACCGCCTACCAGAGATTTCTTACTGAGAAGAAGGGTTGATGTGCCTGTGACTTGTGTGTTCTGTCTTATTGCAGAAACTACTTCTCATTTGCTTATTCATTGTGTCTTTGCTAGACAGGTTTAAGATACTTTGACAACAAAGATCAACTGGCTCTTTGCAATGTCCGAAGATGTGATTCCTGCTTTACAAGCATGGCAACTTTGCTTTACTGACAAGGTAAAAAGAGATATATGGAAGTTGGTTCCTGTGGCCATTATGTGGAGTGTGTGGAAGGAAAGAAATAATAGAGTTTTCAGTGATGTTCAAAACTCGGCTATTACAGTTGGTAATAAGGCAATGTATATGCTTTTTATTTGGTCTCTAGCTTTCAAAGAATTTGAAGATATTGATTCGAAGGAGGTTATGAAATAGTGGTGTAAAATTTTCTTTGACATTGCCTAAGTGCTCTTAGCTTGTTTTGAGCACTTTTTTTTTTTTTTTTTGGCTAGGGTGGCATGATCTTGTATGCCCTCTATTTTTTTTTTGATCAATCTATCTTTTCTTTACCGACTAAAAAAAAAGAAAAAAAGAAAGGTTATTTGTGTACGTTCCATAAAAAAGACTAATTTGTACCTAATTGAATGGATTGGGACTGATTAATATATTTGGATGGGATTTTTCCCAACTAGGTACATTTTCCACGCAAATTCCCTTCCAACTCTCACGAATTCATTGCGACTTGAAATTCACTTATCAAAGAGACACGTGACTGTATTTTCGCCACAAAGGCGAGCTGATATGTAAGCCCTATAGGTTAGTATTTGGGGTTGCCCATTACGAAGGCCCTTGGCCCCCTTAACTTAACCAACGCTATTGTGATATCCCCTCCATTTCAGTTTTTTGCCCTAATATTTTTGCTTCCTTCCTCCATTTGAGAGTGCTCAGAAAACTGCTTCTTCAGTCGGCAAAGAGAGAAACAAAGATGGTGAGACCTTACGCAGTGAAAGGTGGAGTTAAGAGGAAGAAGAGGGAAGAAGTATACGATGATGAAGAAATTGAAGCAACAATCTCAACCTTAGAAAACAATACTTACAAGGAAGAAGAAAAAGAAACAGAAAAAGAAGAAGAAATAGATAGAGACGAAACAACAACGGAGAGTGAACTTGCTGGTATTCCAATTGCTCCTTCTTCTTCTGTTAAAAAATCAAAGTCTGGGATTGTTTTCGTTCTTGAAAGAGCTTCTTTGGAAGTTGGCAAAGTTGGAAAGGTAATAATTTGGGGGTTTAAGGGGGTTTAGTTACTTTTGAGTTTTAGGGTTTAAGGTCTATTTTTGGTATTTGGATAAACTGAGTATAATTTTATTTTATTTTTTATTATTATTGTTGTTTTAGTTCTTGGGGTTTTCTGATTGTTGCAATTTGTGCAGACCTACCAGCTCTTAAATTCTGATGAACACTCTAATTTCCTAAAGAAGCATGGTAAGAATCCAGCTGATTACAGGCCTGACATCGCCCATCAGGTCAGTGAATTTCTCCATTTTCCGTCTCTGATGATTTAATTCTTTTCTGCTAGATTTAATAAAAGGAGATTTATAGTGAATCAATCAGAATATACATTGTCTTACATCTGTTTGATATATTACTAGATTTAATTATACTGTTTACATGTGAGACGTTTTCTTCGTGTATACGTGTATACTTCGCTACCTTATCAGCATAAACATAATAGTGAAGGAATGGAAAAAATCCTTCAAGTCCTCGATAATAGCTTTAGCACTTCATGGACAGTTAGAGATTTGTCCTGAGGCATATTGAACTACATCCTTGCTATCACATAAAAACATTAACTTGTCCTTCCTTCTTGTCTCTATCCCACTGAGTAACCATTTGAAGAGCCCTTGCTTTGGCTTCATCTGCACCTGTGGCAATTCCTGAATCAAAAAGAATATCATCAATAATCCTATTTTTTCCAGTAAATGATACCAGTACCCGGTGCACCTGAACCTTGACAAAGGAGGCATCAATTTGAAAGCAAATAGTCTCACATCGAGTAAGCTCAACACAAGCTAGACTGGTTTTCTAACCCTATTATACTGTCGTCCATTTCCAGAAGGGAACTCTCGTTAAGGTTGTTCTTGAGTCTCATAACTAGACTAACAGGATTTGGTCTAATAGCATCAAATATCACCTTGTTTCTATAATAAAAGCAATTCTGACCCCAGTTTTAAGATTTTTCCCTTGATAAGTTGGCATTGGAACACCAATAACAAACCAAATTGCCTTAGTAATAGGGAAGTTTGTGAACAAATGGCTACACGTCTGTATTATTGGATTAATTAGCAATTTTAGCTCTGGTGGGGAGCACATCAGTGAACAACTTCCAGTTAAACATGGTAATTCTAGGTTTGACATCTGCTTCCCATAACTGTTTTCTGGAAAATTCCATCTTGTCTGTTATTATCACCACAAATCAGTGGGTAAGCAGACATAGTTGTAAAGAGGCCTTGTCTGGTACCTGTCCACCTTAGAATCTCAGTAGAATTCTACAGAGTTAATTCTACGAACAATATTATCATCAAATAAAGAGATTAACTTTTGATTATCCCATTTCCTTACACTAGTCATGAAATCCTGAATATACAGTGGAGTGTCTTCACAATTACAGACAATAGGATCATTTCCTGTAATTTTTTCATGGAAAATCCTAACATTATTACCTGGATCTAATCGCCAAATGCTAAAATCTTTTATAACTTGGAGCCCTTTAACTATAGTTTTCCGTATCAAAGATGAATTATGATCTTATGTTTATGTAAACTAGTAAGGACACATGTGCGATGCACATGTTTGAATTTTTACTCATCCAACGATACTGATTTTGAAAGCCATGAAATTCTTTTCCTAAAACAAAAATTTACTAAGAGCTTTTCAAATATATAAATTTTAAAAAAATCCGGTGTATATTTTGAAAGATATTAAGTTTTTAAAAAATTTGATCTATTTTTAAAGCAATGGTATTTACGTAAATATGTAAAAAATGGGGACATTTACATATGGGGACAACTAAGTAATTTAGGGGGTCGCCTACCAAAAATCCCTCTTTTCTTTATATTAGTGAGATGATGACTGGACGGAAGTGTTTTCCTTCCAAGAATTTAGCCCACACCTGATTAGTTCAATAGTCTCCAAGCCAACTTCGCTAGTAAAGACTTAATAAACATGTGGGGATTTCTAATCCTCAACCCACCATGTGTTAATGAACTGAATGGATACTTCAGTATTTACCTTTGGTTGGATGGTGACCTGGTAGGCATAGTTATAGTTTTAACCATAGATGCTACACACAAAAATCCAAAGTTAAACATGATTTTTATTTCAGTGTATAACTATATCGACCCAAGGTTATATGTAGATGACATGCTATTCTCTATTTAACACAAAAAACCCCATTTGCTGATCTGCAGTCACTACTTGCAATATTGGATAGTCCACTTAACAAGGCTGGGAGGTTACAAGCTGTTTATGTGAAAACTGAGAAAGGAGTGCTTTTTGAAGTCAAACCTCATTGTCGTATGCCAAGAACTTTTAAGAGGTTTTGTGGTATCATGTGTAAGTAAAACCGAATTTATGGATATATATATATAGATGCTTCTGTTATTGTTATTATTATGTATAATTATTCTTTTCTTTGATTGTTCAAGCGTGCTTGTGTTAATGACTACTGCAGTGCAGTTACTACAAAAATTGAACATAACTGCCACTGGAAAGCGGGAAAAGCTTTTGCGTGTGATTGCGAATCCAGTAACTCGGCATTTACCGCTTAACTCTCGTAAAATTGGTGAGTTCATCGGATGTGGTGCAAATGCTGCTGTTGCTATTCTTATGGGTTATTGGACTTTGACGATTTTTCTTTTGTTTCAGGTCTGTCACATAGCTCATCGAAGTTGGTTCAATTAAGGGACTACGTTAATGCTGCTAGTGATGATACGAACCTTGTGTTCGTGGTATGTACCAGCGTATCTTAAGTACCCTTGCTTTTGTATTGGATGTCACCTTTTTGAGGGCAATCTTCTAATGCAGACATAGTTACTTAGTTTTCGTATCTGATTCCAGTATCCTGTCTTGTAATATATATCCAGGTCGGGGCAATGTCTCATGGGAAAATCAATAACGACTATACCGATGATTTTATATCAGGCAAGTAAAATTATCTAGAACTGTGGATGTTATGTGTGGCTGTAGCTTATAACTTAAAAACGCTGGTGGAGAAGGCTGAATGGCTTTCTCAGGAAGAGTATCACAAATCTTGTTATATGATTATATAGTACATACTACATACATATAAGCAGATTGGGCGATTGGGGTTCTGCTTCTCTTTCGTAATCTCATCTCGTTGCATATTGGTCATTCATCTGTTCTCATTTTCAGGCTCTGAGATTTTATAATGCTCACTTGATTTATTAATTGATGTCATTTAGATGTCTTAGTTGTCATATTTAATTACACACATACGTGCTGCACCAAGTAACTGTTCTGTAAGTTTGCGACAAAGCAACTTTTCTTAGTAATTGCGTGATCATTTTCTTTTAGCTTGAGTGTTTCATTGAGGTACTAAATCTTGGCATACATTTATTTGATGGATTGCCTTTATGTTGTTGCATCTATGCCTCTCTCTTGTTTTAGAAATATGTATTAGATCCTTTGTACATCAATCATGTTTTGTGGTTGTAATTTTGCTATTTCGACCTAGGCTAGAAAAGTTCTGCACTTGTAACAATTTCACTCCCGGTTTCGTGCGGAGAACTGCTTGCTTGCTTTATCATAAGCCTTTCTTTTGCATCCATTTAATGAAACTAGGATCTACTGATTTTTGTCCAGTTGTCTTGAATCAGTTCTGGGATAGAGATATGTTTGACATCACTGTGTTGCGGTTTTTTTTTTTTTTTGTAAATGTAAAATCCCTTTATGGTAACATATTTTTATTTATGTTTTAGTCCAACATGATGGAAAAGTATTACCTTTTCATATGCAAGCTAGGAAACTTCGTACAAACTGTATCACATTGAATGACACTTGAATCACCTATTCTGCAGTATCTATTCTCAGTATGTGAAAACTGTTGTAGTTGTATCAACTAGCAAAACACAATATAGTCTGCCTTGCCTTTTTAAGCTCGTTTCAATTTGTATATTCTGCTTCCTGATTACTAATCTTCTTTATTTTTCACTTTTGGTTTTACAGTTTCTGGATATCCTTTGAGTGCTGCGTGTTGCATTGGTCGGATCTGCAATGCTTTGGAGCTAAAGTGGAAGATTTTGTAAACGTGTTCAGAGCCTGGGGGTTAGATTTTTTTTGATCATGTAATTCTAGATAAGAGTGATGTTACCAATTTTCAGCAACAAAGGCTATAAGCTTTCTATTTTGGTTGTAAAATGATATACGACTTATGTGAGGATGCTGTGCATTAGTGGTGAGCTCGTGTAATATCTGGAAGGGGTGAAATTATACCCACTTAAGTAATTCAGGAAAATTTTGAGATTTGCTAGAACTAGTCTATCCATAGTTCAACTGCGGCATAATTCAATATTGCGGCTGTTGCACCTTGTAGTTTTGTATGGTTGAAATAGGGGTACAGATCTCTTGTATCCTTGTAACATGGTTCAAGAAAAGGGTAATGGATAACTTTACCAGCCTGGTAAACACACTTGAATTGTTAGATGAAATATGTTGGAACGCTAGCGCCACCTGTTCTGAAGGGGCAATCTACTTAAGAAACAGCTACGTGATGAACATGTGATATTGGTCGCCTTTTTCATTAATAACCAATACTGTTTTTTCTTCTTCTTAAAAGCACATGTTCACCACCATTACTAGTATTTTCTTCAAGTGTCCATTCATTAATACTTTATTAGTATATGTCCGGGCAAGGGAAAAGAGCCTGTATAAAATTTGAGCCATTTGGTCACTAAATGAATCTGAATACAAAAGTCAAAGAAAACATAATAAGTTTTCGTATATCATCTCGATGAGGAGTTTTCTGAGTTCTCATCATTATTGATATCACTTTAGATCTCATTACTGAGTCGTGTGTAATATGCGTATTTGTTTTTAACTAACAAAAATGGAAGAACATCGGGATGCATTGATGAATGAGAATAGTGCTATGTTCTCACTTACGACTCCGCTTGTAATCAGCGTTGACGGTGATCCCTGGAGCCATGAGAAGCATATAATTCCGTTTAACACAGCAGACGGATGAAGAATCGGTATTGGATAATACCTCTAAGGAAACTGCAGGAACTTCTACCTTCTTTAAGACTTGTTTCAATGGCATTAATGCTTTATCTGGTGAGTTTCACTTTTTCTTTAATTTTCTTTTATGTGATTTATATTGGTTTGCTTCGCTTCGATTTGTTTTTGATTGTCTGAAAATTTGAATTGTTTGAAAGTAATTATAAAGTGCTCAATGAATCATGTAAGATGGAGCAGTAAATGATTATGTGAAGTTCTATAACTAAGTAGCCTCTATGTAATGTGTTGCTTTCAGGAGTAGGGATACTATCGGTACCGTATGCGCTAGCATCAGGAGGATGGTTAACTTTGATACTTCTTTTCATTGTTGCGGCTGCAACATTCTACACAGGGTTACTAATACGAAGATGTATGGATGTAAGTTCAAAGATAAGAACATATCCAGATATTGGCGAGCATGCATTTGGGAAGAAAGGAAAAACGATAGTATCTAGTTTCATGTACTTAGAACTGTATGTGGTTGCAACCGGGTTTTTGATACTAGAGGGTGATAACTTAAGTAACCTGTTTCGAAACATGAGTTTCACATTAGCTGGTGTTACCATAAGCGGCCAACAGGGATTCGTTATACTCGTAGCTCTTATAATTTTCCCATCAATGTTGTTGACTGACCTGAGCAAAATTTCTTACGTATCTGCAAGCGGGATTTTAGCTTCTGCTCTCATCATTTTGTCTGTCTTTTGGGTTGGTGTTGAAGATACTGGTTTTCATGCAAAGGGAAGGTTTTTTCATTTGAATGGAGTTCCTACTGGTGTTAGCTTATACACCTTCGGCTACTGTGCTCATCCCGTTTTCCCAACATTATATACTTCAATGAAAGATAAAAGACAATTCTCAAAGGTACGGCCTGGGCCCCGGAGATATGACTGTTTATGGTAGAAACGGCCAAGAAAATAGTCTTTGTAAATATTAACTTTTACCTGGTTTGCATTTGTTGCAGGTTTTGCTACTCTGCTTTGTTCTATGTACGATTAGCTACGCTACAATGGCTGTTTTGGGTTATCTAATGTTTGGTGAAAATATAAAATCTCAGGTCACATTGAACCTGCCAACTGACAAACTCAGTTCAAAGATAGCAATCTACACAACTTTGGTCACCCCCATTGCAAAATATGCATTAATGGCAACACCAATTGTAAATGCCATTGAAAGCTCTTCGGGGATTAACCACAATAACAAGAGTATTAGTCTTCTAATAAGAACCATTTTTTTAGTTAGCTCCGTTACCGTCGCTTTAGCTATTCCATTTTTCGGGTATCTAATGTCTCTAGTTGGCGCGTTTCTAAGTGCCACAGCTTCTATTATTATTCCCTGTTTGTGTTACTTGAAGATCATGGGAACATATCGAAGATGGGGATACGAATTGGTGACTATCATTGGGATTATTTTGATGGGTATTTCAGTTGTAGTTATAGGTACTTACACATCTCTTGAACAGATTTCAAGTGAGTTCAATTTGAGCTTTTGATTTCTTTTTCTTTTCAAAATTAAAAGATGCTATAAATTGACGAGGTTCCATCAGTGATTTCTGCTGCTAACCGATGAAGAGCTCCATTAAGGAACAACCCACACCTATACTTATGTGACATTGGCAGGGTTTCTTGGGAGGTTAATGACTCATATATTTTTGAGTCAAATATGTTAGATTTGACTCAAAAGAAACATATTGAGTCAGATTTGACTCAAGTCAGGTGATCTCAATCATATCCGGACGACTCAGATGCATATGATTCTGATGAGTCAGGAGTAAACAAACAAGATGCTAGTCTTTACAAAGTATCCTAGTTGTCTGGATGAGATAAATGCAAACCAATAAATTTGTATTAAGATTACAAGCAAATAAGAACACCTGTACTGTTCTTGAGCACCATGGAAATGAAAACGCAATGAAGAATCCCAGGCTTACAATTTCCAAATATGTTGCTAGTTTAGTTGGGACTGAAAATGTAAGGAAAATGGCATGAAGAGGAAATGAAGAGTAACGACACAACTGATGTATGCAATGCAGGTTAAGCTATTATCAGTGCAAGATAAGCCAGATTTATTTTCAACGGCTTTATTAGTCTCACTTGTTCTTTCTGGTAGTCCGTTGTTAGTGCAAATATAAATAAAGGTTTAACCTCTTCTATAAAGAGAATCATCTCTGCTCTACCATTGAACATGCTCTGAGTCCTGCATAAGTGCATAGTTAACCAGCGGGAGTTAGAAGCGCGTAAATCTTACCCAGTTGGTTATTTTTGTCACTTGCTCTTACTCTTGCTGCTTTTCATCATGTTCATCGCCTTGCTACCTCTAAGGAAGTCTGGTCTTTTCTCAAGGTCAATATGCTTCCAAGTCTGATGCTCAAATCCTTCATCTTCATTATAAATTACGTGCTTCAAAGAAAGGTTCCATAACTATGCGAGCATATATAGATCGTGCTCGTGATATTATTGATACTCTTGCCACTGCAGATACTATTGTAATTGATAATGAATTTTAACATGGTCTTCTTACTGATTTAGGCAGTTCATATGATGTCACTGTCATTTCTCTTACTGTTAGAGTACTGCTCGGTCGAACTCGCAAGCATTGCTATATTAAGTTTTTTGTCAAGTTTAGTTGCAGTTAGAACGAACAGAGAGTCGAGAAATCAAAGTTGCAGGAAACGCCATTTCTGCTGCTGCATAGCTGAAGAACACGAAGAACAGACTAACCAAGACAGTTGTTTATCAACAGTGATAACAACACACAACCGTGGGTCTTAGAAGCTACAGTCTCAGCGACTGTTGCGCGACAGTCTTATTTGCTATAGTAAGAGCGACAGTCAACATATATATCGTTCTCTGTAATTTTAATTATTCTCACACTTTCATCATTTGTAAACCATCTTTGAACATAAATGAAATCAACTTTTGAGCGTGTTTCCAACATGATGAGAGGCTAAATTCTCGTGTAACCAAGGCAATGTATGAAGCTATTTACACATGAATAATGGGTAACTATTTCATTTTCTCTAATTTTTAATTATAATTCACTCAATCACTGCTTTTGCAGAGTTTTTAAATGTCTACATAATTTTCTTAATTACTTGTGATTCAATTTGATAGATTATACTTTGTTTACTCGATTGATAGTCTATGCTTAGGGAATACAATTAGTATTTGAGAATATGTTTGATTATTTGTGGATTAAGAAATAAAGGATTTAAAGGCTAACTAGAGTTATGAAATATTTGACGTCATTCATTCATGTGTTATAGTGGATTCTAGTGTCTTGGTTATCTTTAATATCTTGAAATCAAATTTTGAGTTAAGTTCTCTTTTTTTTTTTTTTTTAAGTTTTATAAGTCTAAAATCTATTGCTTTCACAAGTCTCAACGAACCTTTTACTACAACTCAATTGAAAATACCATCATTTTGGCACCGCCGACGGGGACTTTTCTTTAGGCTAGAGTTTTTAGATTTTTATTTGTTCTTCTTTACGTTTTTGGGTTTTTGTCTTTTCCTTACAGATTTTGGAATTTGGAGCGAAGGAAAATTTTTCCAAAGCTTTTGGTGAATACTTAAAGATTTGGAGTAAAAGCAAAGCGAAAGGAGCGAAAGAAAAGAAGAAGAAAAATTAATAAAAAAAGAAAAAAAAGAAAGACATTTTATTTTGTTTTTATTCTTTATTCTTTGGTGTTTTTATTTTTATTTTTTTAGACTTTCCTTTTCTTTTGCACTATATTTTTGGACTGTGGATTTTGGGACTTTTTTTTTTAAACCCTACGGAAGGGTGGTTTAAATATAAACTGGTTGCAGAGAAGGATGGGGATTATGATATTGCCTCGGCCCATCGGGTTCGTACATGACATAGGAGTCGTGGCCCGAGTCGACTTCAACGGTTTATCTCCGTCTGGAACGGGAGGTAAGTTTATCTAAACACCCGCGAATCCCCTGTCAGCGGGTTTACTGTATTCCTTCGTTTGCATATATGCTGAGGAGTTGAAAACGTCTGCTTTAATTTCCTAGTAAAGGGTAAGGACTGGCCATACAAGATAAGGGTTCGGATTTCATCACCGTTCTCTTCTTGCCCGCCTTAGGAAAACAAAACCAAACGCGAACCTAAGCCTAAAATTTTGACTAAAACGAGACCTATAGGGTAACGAGCTTAATAGGAAAGTCGTTCGAAAAATATTGGTTACTCTTTTGAGCATACTTTGAAGTTCATGATGGTTTTTGTGAGTTGAATACGCCGCCTTGTAACTCCGGTGAGGCCTTGGGTACCAAAGCTCCACTGAGCTTCCCTCGTCTCTATTCAACTTACTTTAACTCAGACTGATTCCATAGGGGTTTGCTTAAATTGTAACGAATTCCCTCTCGAAGGATTAGAAGCTGGTCTAGAAACAATCTAAGTGGAGCCATCATGCTTTTTGTTTGCTAGAAATCAGTAGGTCTGCTGTGGTGGAGTCAGCCTTGTTTGTGTTTGCATAGAAATTCCCTTCCTTTTAGGACTTTTCTTTTTCTTTTTGTTTTTTCTAGTGTATGCCCGAGGTCATTAGAGAGCGGGCTTGGAAAAGAAACACTCTAGGTCATTTGATTAGCGACAAACCTAGTAGTTCTTCTTGTGAAGGCGGGGAGCTCGAAGACTCTTCTTTTGAGAGCCCTGTCTTTGGAAATTTCAGCTTTGAAAACTTGACAATTAGTGAAGAAAGTACTCATAGTCCTTTGGTAGTGCCAGAAATGGCAACTTTGAAAGCTTTATTAAACCCAACTAGAATCTCTTGTCCGTCTTGTATCAAGTTAGCTGAAACCGAGGCAAATTATGAACTCAAACCTGGGACTTTACAGATGCTCCCAATCTTTTTAGGAAAAGAGAATGAGAACCCCTATTTTCATGTTAGGGAATTTGAGGAAGTTTGTAGTACTCTGAAAATTAAAAACCTTAGTGATGATGCATTGAAACTTAGGTTATTCCCCTTTTCCTTAAAAGATAAAGCCAAATCTTGGCTGTATAGTTTGGATTCTGAGTCAATTGAAACCTATGACCAACTTACATCTGCCTTTATACAGAAGTTTTTTTCCAAGGCACAAAACATCGTCTATTAGGACACAAATCTGTACTTTTACTCAACAAGAGGGAGAATCTTTATATAGGTATTTAGAAAGGTTCAATGACTTAATATCTCAATGTCCTCATCATGGTTTAGAGAAGGTTAGGTTAGTTCAGATCCTCTACGAGGGTTTAGATTATTCAACAACAACCATGGTTGAGTTCTTATGCACAGGTGGGTTTGAGAATAAAACTGTTGATGAGGCGATGACATTTTTGAATGAAATCGCCGATAAGACCTAACAATGGGAAAATAGTAGGGAACCCCAGAAAACAATTCTTCTAAGTAGAAGAAATGTCAATAGGGTAGAAGGATCTTATGATTCCGATGCTAAAATAGCAACCATAGCCAAAAGGTTAGAAGCCTTAGAATTAGGTCATTCTAGTGGTAATAGTGGTAGAATAGAGCCTTTTTGGGAAGGCCATACTATTGAGGAGCAAGCCAATGCTCTTTATAAAAACACTAGATTCGATAACAGTCAGAAGCTTGACCCATATTCAGAAACCTATAACACTGGCTGGAGAAACCATCCCAACCTTTCTTGGTCCAAGGGACAGAATCAAGGTCAGTCTAGTAACTCTCAGGTTCCCCCAGGTTTTGGCTATACTAAGAATCCTTCAGCTTCGGCACAGTTTCAGAACCCTTCGGATAAGAATATTATGATTTTAGAAGAGTCTCTTGCTTTGTTAACTCATAACACTGTGCAGTTTCAGCAATCTGTTGCTAAAGGTTTAGAAGAAAATAAGAGAATAGGTCAGGCTAACTCTCAGGCTATTTCCCAGTTGAAAACCCAGGTTAGTCAGATAAATGAGTCTTTAAGAGAAAGAGGTAAGTTTCCTAGTCAAACTCAACCCAACCCTAGAGGAATTAATGAAATAGGTGAAAGACCATCGGATCATGTAAATGCTATTAAAACCCTTAGGAGTGGTAGAGTGATAGACAACAAGGTTTTCATGCCTGACAGTGAACATTCTGTAGTTCACCCTTCTGAACCAGAAACTGAGGAGACTGATAGAGTCTCCAAAGAGACAAATGAGGGTCATATTGAGCCTGACTTTGTTCCTAGAGCCCCATTCCCACAGATCCTAGTTCCAACTAATAGGGAGTCCACCTTTAATGATATATTGGAGGTTTTTAAACAGGTTACTATCAACCTCCCATTGTTAGATGCGATAAAGCAGATTCCCGCTTATGCCAAGTTTCTTAAGGATATGTGTACGCGAAAGCGAAAACTCAGTGTCCAGAAGAAAGCCTTTCTAGCTAGTCACGTGAGTTCCGTTATTCAGAATACCACTACTCCTAAGTATAAAGACCCAGGGTCCCCTACCATTTCTTGCACAATAGGTAAATACCATGTCGATAAAGCTTTGCTTGACTTAGGAGCCAGTGTGAACTTACTCCCATACCATGTGTACCTTAAGCTAGGACTTGGTGAGATGAAACCTACCCAGATGACACTTCAGTTAGGTGATAGGTCCGTTAAAATTCCTCGTGGTGTGATCGAGGACGTTCTTATTGAGGTCGACAAGTTTATTTATCCAGTGGATTTTGTTATCCTAGATAACCAACCTGTCCCTGACCCAGAGAACCAAATACCAGTAATTTTAGGTCGCCCATTTTTAGCTACATCCAATGCGATCATTAACTGTCGAAATGGTATTATGAATTTGTCTTTTGGTAATATGACTATTGAGCTGAACATTTTTAATATTAGTAAGCTACCCTCTGAACTAGATGATTCGAACATAGAAGAGGTGCACATGATAAGCACATTAGTCGATGAGTCATTACCAAACACTTTTTTAAAAGATCCATTAGAGAAATTCCTAACTCACTTTGGGATTGATTTTGATGATGATAATGTGATTAATGAGGTGAATGCTTTGTTAGACTCAACCCCTTTGTTAGATACTAATAACGGATGGAAACCTAAGTTCGAACCACTACCAGTTTCTAAGTCTACCCTAGTTCCTTCGTTAGAAGAGCCTCCTAAGTTGAACCTAAAGCCATTGCCAGATACCCTGAAATATGTGTTTTTAGGCCCGTCTGAGACTTTACCTGTGATTGTAGCATCCGACTTGGATAGTGATAAGTAAAGTAGGCTAGTAAGCGTCCATTAGAACAACAAGGAAGCTTTAGGGTGGACCATAGCAGACATTAAGGGTATAAGTCCCACTGTTTGTATGCATCAGATCTATTTAGAGAGTGACACCAAACCTTCTAGGGAGATGCAACGTCGACTGAAACCTAATATGAAAGAAGTAGTTCGAACCGAGGTTCTTAAGCTGTTAGATGCAGGCATTATCTACCCCATTTCAGACAGTAAGTGGTCCAACCCCGTTCAGGTTGTTCCCAAGAAATGCGGTATTACTGTAGTCTAGAATGATAACAATGAGTTAATCCCAACCTGGGTGACCACGGGTTGGCGTGTCTGTATTGACTATAGGAAATTGAACAAGGTCACTAAGAAGGACCACTTTCCCCTTCCCTTCATCGACCAAATTATAGAGAGATTAGATGGACGTAGCAATTATTGCTTTTTAGATGGATACTGCGGTTATAATCAGGTAGTCATAGCCCCAGAAGACCAAGAGAAAACCACTTTTACCCGTCTCTTTGGCACCTTTGCATATAGACGCATGCCTTTCGGGATATGTAATGCCCCTGCAACCTTTCAGCGTTGTATGCTGAGCATATTTTCTGACATGGTAGAACAGTTCTTAGAGGTCTTTATGGATGATTTTTCAGTGTTTGGTTCGTCTTTCGATGAGTGCTTGCATCATTTGTCATTAGTTTTGACTAGGTGTAAGGAAAAAAATTTAGTGCTTAATTGGGAGAAATGTCACTTCATGGTTCGTTCAGGAATTGTTCTAGGGCATATCGTATCTTCAAAGGGTATATAGGTAGATAGAGCCAAAATGGACCTTATTAAAACTTTACAGGTCCCAAAAACTGTAAGAGATATTAGGTCATTCTTAGGGCATGCAGGTTTTTATCGTCGATTCATTACGGATTTTAGCTTGATTTCTAGACCTCTTTGCAATTTGCTTGCAAAAGACGTTAAGTTTGTCTTTGATGATGCTTGTTTAGAGGCTTTTGAGAAGCTTAAGAATTTACTCACTACCACCCCCATAGTCCAGGCACCCAACTGGAACTTACCCTTTGAGATCATGTGTGATGCTTTAGATTATTCTATTGGTGTTGTGCTAGGTCAACGAGAAAACAAATTACTTCATGTGATTTACTATGCTAGCAAAACTCTGAATGATGCCCAGTTGAACTATACCACTACCGAGAAGGAACGTTTAGCCATTGTGTTTGCCTTAGACAAGTTTAGACCCTATCTCTTAGGTTCTAAGATCGTGATATATACTGATCATGCTGCTTTGAAATATCTTCTGTCTAAAAAGGTTACGAAACCTAGATTGATTAGGTGGATCCTTTTGTTGCAAGAGTTTTCTACAGACATTAGAGACAAAAAGGGTGCCGAAAATGTAGTAGCAGACCACTTGTCTAGGCTAGTTGTTGATTCCCCTAATGGTTCCCTTCCTATAAGGGATAGCTTTCCTGATGAACAACTGTTCTTTGTTACCCAATTACCTTGGTATGCAAATATAGTGAACTATCTTGTTACTGGTTGAATGCCCCCAACGTTGGGGTAAACAAGATCGTTCTAGGTTTTTAGCCGAGGTGAAGCACTTCTTTTGGGATGATCCTTATTTGTTTAAGTATTGTCCAGACCAGATATTAGGATATGTATATCTGAAGTGACCAGTCCAGTATTATTTCTTTTTGTCATGATCATGCTTGTGGGGGTCACTTTAGTGCTAAGAAGACTGCTGCTAAGATATTGCAGTGTGGATTCTATTGGCCTTCGTTGTTTAAAGACTCCCATAGTCACTGTGTTACTTGTGAGCGTTGCCAGAAAGTAAGAACCATTTTCCGTAGGAACATGATGCCCTTGAACCCGATTCTAATTGTTGAGGTCTTTGATGTGTGGGGTATTGACTTTATGGGTCCGTTTCCTAATTCTTTTGGTAACTTATACATCCTTGTCGCTGTAGACTATGTCTTTAAGTGGATTGAGGTAGTTGCGTGTAAAACCAATGACCATAGGGTCGTGGTTGAGTTCTTGAAATATAATATACTTACACGTTTTGGTACACCGCGAGCTATAATTAGTGATGGAGGGTCGCACTTTTGTAATGGACCTTTTAGGCTTCTGATGAAGAAATATGGTATTACACATAAAGTAGCTACCCCGTATCATCCGCGGACTAGTTTTCAGGTAGAGGTTTCCAACAGGGAGATAAAACGTATATTAGAGAAAACAGTTAATCCTAATCGGAAAGACTGGTCGTCTAGGCTTACTGATGCCCTATGGGCTTACCGTACTGCGTTTAAAACCCCCATTGGAATGTCGCCTTATCGGCTCGTGTATGGAAAGGCATGTCATTTACCTTTTGAGTTAGAACATAGATCTTATTGGGCTGTTAAGCAGCTAAATTTTTCACTTGAAAAGGCAGGATCCCATATGAAACTCCAGCTCAATGAGTTGGAAGAGATTCGTATAGATGCTTACGATAGTGCGAAGGAGTATAAGAACAAAATGAAACTTGTGCATGATAAGAATATTTTAAGAAAGTCATTTTCTCCAGGTCAAAAAGTTCTTCTGTATGATACCCGCTTGCATCTTTTCCCTGGGAAGTTACGTTCTCGGTAGACGGGTCATTTTTATTGTTCGCACTGTCTTTCCTCATGGAGATGTTGAGATCGAGACACTGGATGGTAGTAGTTCTTCGAAGGTTAACGGTCAGAGATTGAAACCCTTTTTAGAGCCCTTTCCTACAGGTGATGTTAAGGAGGTCCCTCTGGAGGACCCTGTTTACCCTTGATTGACCATCGAGGCAATTGTATGTTGTATATTAGTTTTTGATTCACCCAGGTACTATCTTTCCGACTTCTCTGTTTACTGATTCCTCATGTTTCTTTACTTTTTGGTATTGCTATTTCATTAGAAACATTGAGGAAAATGTTAGATTTAAGTTTGGGGGTGGGGAAGAAACTTTTTGTTAGCTTTTAGTTGCAATAAATAAACTCCAGAGCCTATAAATTTATGCTTATTAAGGTTGGCACTAACCAATCTAAGTGGATGGGAACATCTTGGTTATAGGAGTTGAGGAACCAATATTATTAGATGGAAACATATAGAGAGTCTATTCATAAAAGCACAGAGCTCAGGTGTTAGAATTAAAAAAAACATGGTAGTTTCGCCATATCTCGTTGAATCCTAATCCCTTCTGTTTTTATTTCTTAAGTGATTTAGTTGGGCACACGATTCAAGTTGTTACCATTGCTAGGTAAAATAGAGTGATTGAGATACAAAAAAATAAATAAAAATAAATGAGACCAGACTATCATACCAACCGGAATAAATTCAATAAAGTCGACCACTGGTGCCCTTGTATATGCCAGTTGTGTTGACCTAGAGTTAGATTTATCGACCACTGGTCCCCTTGTATATGCTAGTTGTGTTGATATTTGTCCGACCGGTATCTCAGTCCATTAGGATAGGTTCATCTTGGCAGAGGCATTCAGACAAATATGGGAAACACCGTTCACTTTAAACCATCTATTTTTTTCTTTCTCTTTATCCATCTTCTTAATATTTCCATGTGATTGGTTGACTCTGGTTATGATATCCAGAAACTATCTGAGTAGAGCTCTGTCACTTATATGAATTTTAGTATGCTGAGTGCAAACTCGTGTACAACAATTGGAATTTCGCATCAGGGTACTTCCTCTTATAGTCAATGACTGTATGCCAACGAAGGAGATTCTTTAGTGCCTTCCAAGGTTCTGCGTAGATAGCTAGGGTCTGGAGTAAAGGTTTTGTGGGTACACCTCTGGTAAACCCTCCGGAGACAACACTCCTCCGCTAGGGCCACCTAGAGGTTTAACGGCTTGCTGCACGTGCTAAGTGTAGTCATTTTATTTTCTAGATTATTTTTTCTCGAGGACTAGCAAATAATAAGTTTGGGGGTAATACACAAATGAAATGCACGCTTCTAGGTTTGTTAACCGTACCCAAACATGTACATTGTTGGTTCAACAATAGTTAACCAAAAGGTTAGCCATATGAGCATTTCATACCAACCATAATCTTCTTCACCATAACTAGTTCAAATGACTCAATTGACCTAGTTAGAGAGTTGTTCAATTGCAAGGAAATCTTATGTACTACACAAGACACAATTGAAGCAAAGATGATTTGATTCACTCGAATCGGTTCATGAACTTTATAGCCACGGTTTGCAAATTGCATTCCTTAGTCTTTATAAGTTTAAGTTCATAAATCATCTTCAGATATATAACCTTCTTAAGTTCGCACACTAGGTTCGCGGACTTAAGCAACCGGGCAGAGTTTACAAACTCTAGCAGAAAATCTCGGCAAGACTTTCTGCCGGTTCGCGTACTGGTACTCATGCAACAAGTTTGTCAACTCCAGCAGAATTTCTCGGGATGAGAAGTTCGGCAGTTCGCGGACTGAGTTCGCGGACTTGGCAACAATCCATTCTTCCGGTTTCTCTTGATCAACAAAGTTCGCAAACTTTGGTTCAAGGGATAGGACTTATGCACATACGTGTTTCCACAACAATACTTATGTCCATCATTGGTCATGTAATCTAAACTCTCATTCCAACCATTGAAACATTCTTAGAGGACGTTATATAGTTGTTACACCATTTCTCGTCAAAGAAATTTTTAAAGTGATTGAAACATATCATGACTTTCGTCACTAGGTAAAGATAAACATGGTCGAAGCGAAACGCTTACCAACACATATTTCGAGATATAGATAGGTGAGGTATACTCGGCTCGAAATACCAAATGTGTATAATCTAAGTCTATATATAGCATACGAATTTTTGTCTCAAGAAGTAGGAGATAGAGTAGATAGACTTTTGAGTGACAGATAAGTTCAAGTCTTCACATACCTTTTTGTCGAGAAGTTCCACCGGTTCCTTGAGTAGTTCTTCTTCTTGTATGATGAATCTCCATGAAGTCCTTGAGCTCAACTACACTTTCTATCCTAGTCCGAGACTTAGCTATAATAGACTAGAAATCAAGACTTATAGTTTTAATCACTAACATTGACAAACATGCTTGAGATAGCAACGCATGCGAGTTCGACCGAGCAATGCTCTAACAGATTCCACAATATCTTGTTTCACTACCATACGATTAAGATTATTGTGGGGTGATTGATATTTTTAGGGTGTTCTCCGGGAATATAAGTACGATATATCAATTGGTTCATGTTCACCTTCGACTTTGGGTCGTAGAAACTCTTAGTTACAGGTGAGATCAGCTAAGGGAATGAAGTGCGTAGAGTCCTGTTGGGATTCAGAGACGTAAGGAGAGCAACTGTACCTTGATCAGTGTGAGATTGGTTAGGGCTCAACTATATTCCAGTCCGAAGTTAACTTGGAGTAGGCTAGTGTCTGTAGCGGCTTAATACAGTGTGGTGTTAAAATTATGGACTAGGTCCCAGGGTTTTTATGCATTTGCGGTTTCCTTGTTAACAAAAATTCTGGTGTCTGTGTTATTTCTTTCCGCATCATATTTGTTTATATAATTGAAATATCAAAGGTTGTGCGTAAGTTCAATCATTTGTGAATCCAACCTTTGGTTGTTGATTAAATTGATTGACACTTGGATATTGGTTTTTGATACCGTCCAAGTTACTTTTTATATTCAATCGGGCTCGCAAATTCCTATTTTTTTGATTGCAGATTGAGTTGAGAAATTGAGATATAACTCTTTGATATACTTTTCTTAAGATTGAGTCTGACTGTCTAGTTGATTCTCTTAAAAGTATATTGGAGTTAGTCCATATAAATTTCTAAGCGAAATATTGGGTATGGTTGTTAGACCCCCGCTTTTTCACTTGCCACTACTATGAGTTCTCTGGACAAACAAGACTTCCTTATGTATCTTCTTACCTTTGAACTACGTATCGAACAACAAGCGAAACCTCTTAACTCCTATCCTGTAGATAATGTGGTGGAACCTACATCGTCTCACCCACCTACATTGTATTGTTCCTTTCGACCTCACAATGGTAACAGTAGACCACAATTTCAACGTGGTACTAGCCTCCCGGATATAGTATGTCAGTTATGTGGTCTTAAAAATTATGGGCGAAGTGACTTTAACAGTTGAAGATGGCCTAATAAAGATGAATGTAGTTTTCCTATTTCTAAAAACCAAGTCGTCATCCAATGTGATTTTGGGGAGAGACTGGATTCATGCTATATAGGTAGTTCCCTCTACCTATCATTAAAAACTGAACTTCATGACAAACAAAGGTGAATATGTCATTCATGGAAACCAAGATATATCTAAAAAGATGGAAGTACTTGTTAGAACATTGCTCGGTTGAACCCACTAAGCGTTGGTATTTCCCAAACTCGAAGTTGCTTGATCAGATTACTTGAGTCAACTTTGTTAGGTTAAACTAGGAACATAGAAATGTTGAGACTTGCTCTTGGTACTCATGAAGAACCTGAAGAACTATTGATATCTTGACTCCGATAAATTAGTCATATATATTTGTTGATATTTTGATTGTATCTGTTGATTGGTTCACAAACAATTTTTCATTCTTTGTTTTTTGTAAAACGTCCTAAAAGAATTGAAAGCTGAATCCTCTACAGATTACATGGGTAAAGTAACACTTGGCAGTGGATTGTGTTAGGTGATTCATGTGCATTGACCAGGTTGGGTGTACCCGCAGGGATACTGACAAATGGAGTAAGTGGGGCCAGTTTATTCAGTATCAACTATACGAAGTTGCGGTAGTCTATTTGTATAACGGCTTAAAAACTGAGAGTATTCAAAACCGGACCAGGTCCATAAGTTTTTTGAAAAACAGTTTTCCTTGTTAATAAAATCTTACGTGTCTGTCTTTTTTACTTATTCCGCATTATAAGTATCTTTATTATAAATAAGTAAGTACACTCGTACCTTAAGGACATCTTGGATCGAACCCTTAATATACACCTTGGATGGCTGAGTATATTATATCCAAGAAAACCATGTTGAAATAATCTGGAGTCATTATTGATATGATAATATTAAACAAGGTGTGTCAGTTATGGATTACCAACTGGGATCTAATAAGTGGCATACTCGGTACTGTCATCTTTTCATAGTGCTCTAACAATTTTGATCATCTAACATCGATAATAGATTGACATACCAATACTTATAGGTGCATCCAAGAATGTCTCTAATAAGTCGAATATATTTTACACAATAACTGGGATACATAAAAAAAATTGATTAATATATTCTTCTGAATCCATGTACTGAAAAGAAAAGCCTCATTTTTTGTGGGACAAAGGGAGTATGCATTTATTCATTGACATTTATCATTATAACTGGAACCTCCATAGTAAAACCCATAACCATTTGTGCTATAATGGTCGCTGTCAATTTCCAAATTATAGCAGTTTGGATTCGTAACTCGTTTCTTAACATTTTCAGGGTCCTTGATCATGTTATTTTCATCAAATACTTGAACCAAATTAAAATAACTCGATGTCTTAAAACCACCTTCAGAAGGGAAAAGACCGCTACCCATTCGAGTTGAAGTATGCCTCCCTTTGTTTTTCCCATTAGTGATTTCTCCGCCCCATTCTGTTGATGTTGCGGTCTTTGATAATTTTGTGAAAAGAGAGTATGGATAATAACCGACTGGAGTACCTTGTACTCGTACCCACCAGTGCCCACTACTTTGATCCTGCCAAGTTATTCAATGTTTATTTTTGGATCAAAGTTGAAAATGAGTATGGAAATTTGACAATTTCTTTCTTTTACATTTTGAATACTAAAGGTGACATCTTTTTGGTCGCCATGTAAAGTGGATACCTCAGTGAAATTGCAACCAAGAGAGATATTTGAGGACGTGTGCACAAAACCATTACAAAGGAGATTGTAACAACCCGTGCTCAAGTATCCGTCCGTCTAGCGGGGGAAAAAAATTAAATGGTTCGATCTTCTTAAGAAAATATTACTAAACAATAATAGATGTCCTTTAGGGATATCCTTATCATGTGGCCATTCCATATAAAAAAAGAGGTAATAATACGTACCGTCCAGTTTATGAAAAATCTTGTCTGGTGGTCACCACATATGTCTTGGTACACCTAGTTAAAAAAAATTGAAAATTTTGATTTTTCTTCACAAAAGTATATTAATTTGTTTACATACAATTTTTAAAGAATAACTCACATGCCATCCAACTTCAATAGTATTGAGATCTTTGTATTTACTGGCTGCAATCCAAATTTGGGATATACTCATTTCTCTTGTTCAGTAAATGGTTTCCAAAGATTTATTTTTTCTTGTGCTCCTCGAAAATTACAATGCACCCCAATTATAGCATGCTGTGAAAATAAATATCTTAATCACTACAAGTATATATTTACATATGCAAAAAAAATAAAAATAAAACAATGATGTGTGATATATATATGTACCTCATGGACCCTATAGTTTTCTGTAGTGTCATTTGATTGTGATGTAACAAGATTCTTATAAGGTGATAATCCTGGATAATGATGTTTGCGTAAAAGTGTCGGTTGTAGTTTTTTCCTTGCCTCCGGATAGGAATAGTTCCTTCTGGACATGATTCATACTTTTGCCAATTTTGTGTAAATTGAAGTGTCCCCAAATTATACAATTTCGTTCCTTTTGGGTATGAACTTGGTGTCAGCTGTTTTATAACAATAAAAATTAAGTAATTTTTAGGAGTTTAAAAATAAATGTATTATCAGGAAAATTATGTAAAAATATGTGCTAAACATGTATTGTATGATTACAAAGCAAAGGATGGTTAAGACTAGGTTGTTTGTAAACATCGTAACAATCAATGATCTCAACATTTCCAACCTACGAGATGGAAATCAACAAAATAAGTGTGTATGAATGAATACGTAAAAAATCATGATTTTATATGTACGCATCAATGTAAAAAATTTACTCCACCTTAATGGTTTTGATTATTGCTTTGTTTACTGCTTTGATAGTCGTCTTTCCTTCAACTAATCCTTCATCAATGAATATTATTAATATGAGGAGCCAATATTTTAAATCGGTAAATTTTGACATAAATAACTAATAAAATACACGAATGTGATATGGTTGATGGAGAAGATTGATCTGATATTTTTTAGATTGTTTATAATAAATGCAAAAATATGTTTAATATAACTATTAATTAATTCTTAGCATTTACGTGCTTTTGTCTTTTCGAGTACCTGGAGAATGTCAACTGGCCTGTGAAAGTATAACCTTTACTTATTTTTGTTAAAATGACGAGGGTACCAAGTACACTACAACCTTTTTGATATCAACCTATAAGTCTGATACCTTACATTACCTAATATAGACATAGACCTGTCAAGAAGATAGCAAACCACAAGGTATACACTTGGTATATAGTTTAGGTTCGAACCGAACACACACAACTATAAGGATCAACTCAAGTGTTGGATTAACCTATAGTGTATTTACTTTTAATTATAACTAAATTAAACAATAATTATAATTACGGAAAGTAAAAGTAAAGACACAACAAGATCTTGTTAACGAGGAAACTGTAAATGCAGAAAAACCCCGGGACCTAATCCAGTTTTGAATACTCTCATAATTCAGGCGCTATACAAAGACCACTACCAACTTCGTATAGTTGAACCAAGTAAACTACCCCTAGTTACCTAGTTTCTCCAATATCCCTGCGCCTACAACCAATCTGTCCAATACACGTGAATCCTAAGATAGAGTCCACTACCTTAAGTTGCTTCAGCCTCCAAAAAATAAAGGACTAATCTGTTTGGTAACGAATCTTCTTATCTAGAGAAGTTAATAAAAGATATTCCAGGCGATTATGACAAAGTCTCTTATGTTTAAAATTTATTAAACCCTTTTGTTAGGTAAGATCTACCAAGATCTAAATTAACGAGTTAATCAGAACTAGGTATACAAACTATCATATTCGCATACAAGATTCATAACTAATATATCTTTCCAGAGATATGCTTTGCTTGCTGGTAAAACAAAACATGTACACCACTATGGACATACAAATAAAAAGCCTAAAAATAAGTAACGTGAATCACAAAAAGAAGAATTAGTGATGTGGACTAATATGAACACCACTAAACTGTGAAGAACATTAGCATCTTTCAGCACGAATCGAGAAATGTCACCATTCACATGACCAAAGTGAATCCTCTAACAATAAGTCAACAACCATCTTCTTGGCACTTTGCAGTAAAACGAGTGTTGTCATTTTTAAGAATAATAATCTTGTAACCAATATCCATCTTGTACTTATCAACAGCAAGTCTAACAACTTTAACACCACCCATAAATTCTCTACCAATCTTGTCAAAAATGTAAATCCATTCATCAGAAATCAGAGGCTTGACCTTGCCTGCATCATGATGTACCACTCTTACAAGCTTAGGACTTTCAGTTACACAAGAATTTGCAATACTAGAACCATAACTAGTACTACAACCAGACTTAGAACGAGAAGTATGCTTCAGAATGACGTCAACATTCAAATACAAATCTTCATTGTTAATAACAATGACAAGAGCAATTAAACCTCGAAGTTGTATATCACCTTGTACAAACAATAATTGATCACTATCCATATAGCTCAAACGTATACTCCCAGGAGACAAAGACCTCCACTGTTGACATGCAAAATGCTTCAACTCATCTACGGTGCTCGAAGTATTAACAGGAAAAGCAGCAACATTCTCACCATGGATTCAAAATAACATGAATAAGCTTCTCAGACACATTTGATACACCTACATATTACAAAAGAAATAATAATAAACATTTATAGCTTCAAATCACAATTTCAAATTTGAATAACCTAAAACGTAAACAATGTACAAGAAAGTTCACATTTAATCGAAGACAAACATCAAATAACAGTAAACCTAAATCAAATACTCCATCAATTAATTGAAGATATAAGCTTCAGAATCTTACTCGAATACATAGATGAGTAAATCATAAGCCTACAATCAAATATCAGTTCGATTTCATATCATGCATCATAAAACAAAAATCATCATAAAAAACAGTAATCAAATCATTTCACAACGAGAATCAAAAGCTAAGATATAGCAAAAATTAAATAAAGATCATACAAACAATAAGATGTAACAGATCTTCTTCATATCATAAACTTATAAACTCAACAAAACTAAAAATCAGAAACAAATTTGAACAATAAACTAAAAGAAAACTAAAAAATTAAAGATTCCAAACTAACCTGAAGTTGAATTATGTTGCAGAAATGATCAAATCCACCCTAACCTCTATGAATCTGCTAAATCACCTCCGAAATTTATATCTGGATCGATCTATCTCTCAATCTTCCGTGAATTCAAATCTGAGATAAAAAAATTGATTTCAAAACACTTTCAAACTAACCTGAAGATGAATTCTGTTTCAGATACGATTGAAATCCCATTAATCGCACTCTCACTCTCTGTCTCGCGCTCTCTCTCAATCTCAGATTCAAAAATAATGCATTCAAAAAACAATGTTTAAATACTGAATCGATGGAAGGTCAGTTCTGGAATAATAAAAAATCGGAAATCGCTGGATCGTTCCAAATTTGGACTAACTCGTCAAGATTTGGACGAGACTGTAAAATAAGGGTGATTTTTAGATTAGAGCGTCCTGGGCTTTGGGTGGATGGACTAGAGCATCCAAACCCACTAAAAATGGGATTAAATGTTAATTTCTACTAAATTAATCCACGATAAATTAATTACTTCGCTAAAATAATATTTTTTTGCTGGTCCCGACTTAAGTGATGTGTTAAAATTATAAGATCATAAATATTTTAAGTTTCCAATAGGCCCAACTAGCATATAGTTTTATTTTATTTTTTCTAGGTTTATATAAATTAGTTACCAGTGTGATATCACTATATCATAATGCCTTATTAAAATAGAAATATGGAATTATTTGTTTCTTGTTCACATTATATAATTTATTAATATTGGACTTAAACTCTACTTTTTTTAGTCCATGAGAAGTTCCAAAGTAATACTGTTGTGTTTGTTGTTCTTATTGTTTTTATTTTAAAATCAAAGTAGGCATATTCACACGCATATTACGTAATATATTTGTCATTATAGAGAAATAATCTGCACACTTGCTCTCAAAATTTAAACTTAAATTTGATATACTTCGATAAATTAATAACTTATTAATTTATCGATAAATTAATATTTTGTTAAATTGATAGAATTTAGCAGTTCTAACATTATTAATTTATCGAAATTTTAGTGTAGATTTGGTATAAGGCCGCTGTAAAGCACCATTGCTAATGGAGATGTCAGATTACTGGAGAGTACCAAAATTTATATAAGACATAAGATTTTCTAGTTTATCCTATATGGATTTTGGTACCCTCCCCAGTAAACCGGTACTCCCGTTAGCAGTCATAATACGAAGTTAAATTTAAAAATCTTCATTCATGTATTTTTGTGAACATGACCTTATATTAATTATCTTGTTATTTTTTTTTACCTTTTCTAAAAATAAATTTTCTTTTTTTAGTTAGGTTCAGTACAATTATTTTTATTTATTTATTTACGTTCTTTTTTTTTTACAAAAGTATTCATCATTTTTTTTTTCTTTTTTCCTGTTGGGTTGGGTTTGGCTTTCTTTTTTTTCCATAGTCGAACTTAGCAATTCTGTCCTAGCCGATTTTTTATACGGAAAGCAACTAGGGTTTTTCCTAGATGAACTCAGTATGTTGTTTGTATATGAAGAACACAGCCGCTTTGGCAAAAATAAAAAGTAAGAACCTAGTTGAACCCTATAATAATAAAATAATAATCGTAAAACACAAAAACTATAAAAAATACTCCCTCCGTCCCACTATTAGTTGACATATTTACTTTTAGATGTTGTCCTATAATAGATGACCTATATCACTAAGCAAGAAGATATTTTTATAATTACCCTTTTAATTGATTATTGTTAGTATAAGAAATATGCATAATTTGATAGGCATGTTTATGTTCGTTACGTATGTGTTTTAAAATGCTTTTCAATGGTATGAAGTTTGCGAATATCTGTGGTGTAGTTTGAGAGATAAATCATTTTAAAATTTCACTAGTTATTATCTATAAGGGTATAATTGTAAAAAAAACTTAAAAAAATACTCTTTTCCCTTCCTTGCCGTAAGAATTGTACAAAGTTGAAGTAGGTCATCTAATAATGAGACAGAGGGAGTAGTAATTAATAAAATAATAATAAAAAAAGACAATAGTTTGACCAAGTACATGGTCATGTTGTTATTTCCTCTCACTAAGGCTCCCATTATCCATGTAGACGTGTCCCAAAATCTTTTAAACGATGGATTTTTACATGACTTTCATAATCTATGGAGACTATTAGGTAATTTATGGAGACTAATAGTATCTATTTTTGACATTTGTAGAAATTAAGCATAGGGTACATATAATTAGGGAAGATTCATGGACAATCTTATATGGACACTATGTTACAAGATTTGACCTAATTTTTTTTCAGAGTCAATACTTTGGTGATATGTTATTCTTATGAAACTATAGATTCCTACAAAAAATGAGCACAATCTGAGACGTATAACACCACCGCCTACCACTTGAAAACCAACCGTTGAAAATTAAAGGTCGAAATTATAACCAGAAGACGGTGAGGTTTGGTATCTCGATAAAAATTATAACCTCGTCTCTCTCAATCTTCAAGCTAGATAACTTAATGTTTTCAACTTCAATAGGACCAGATTTAGTCATAGCTTCGACAAATCTACATGTATTGAATCTGACGCGGAGGATGAAGTTGACGATTTCAGTCAATAACTACAAAAAAAAAAGTATAATTAATAACTAATAGTAGGATTATTAAGGGTCAAAATCATTATTAAAAAAATAAAAACTTACTCCCCGGGCTTTAATAGCAATGCCTCCTCAACATCTGGAAGTGATACCGAAGTCGTAAAACTCATACCTAAAAGGAGAGGAGTGCTCAGAAGTAGCTATAGAGAAAACCTGTCATGATTGAGAATAAAGTTTGTACGAATACAAACCCCATTATGAAAACCAGCTTCGTGAGTGGCTGGTTGAACATATGCAAGATCTGAAGAAGAGGACTTGGATTTCTTGGTTTGAGAAGTGGAATCAATCTGATTTCCTCTTACCTAAAATTCATTAACGAACAATAAGTCATGAAATAAAAAAGTTACTTGTACTTAAAAATAAAATAAAGTAAAATAAAAAATATATCTCTTGAAGAAAAAATATAAAGTTAAGATAACGTTAATTGGTTTGGGATAGGTCCTCAAACTCTGATCACTGGATGAAGGACGCCACCATATTCCCAGAAACTACAATAGATTAATGGAAATATATAATTGTGAAGAGTGTCATCTTTCTTTTTTAAACATAACAATTTTGATGCTCAAACTATAACAACAAATAAGGATCATACCGAAGATGTTCTTCATCTTCGAGCTCTTCGAAGCTCTACAACGATAGTCCTTGTTCAATTGTTAATAAGTAGTTCCATAATCTCAAGGGAGAACAACGTTTTCCAGAAGAATTTTGTACACGAAACGAAAAATTCAGACTCCACTGGGAGCATAATCAATGAGTATTAGATACTCATAAACAAGAAGAAGAATAAGAAACTTAAAACCACGCCTGAGGAGAGAACCATGAACTGAAATTTCATTCTCCCTATATAATCTTTGATTTCAAAAACCTAGGGAAAATAAGGTACTAGAAGACGAATTTCAAGACCTCTTTGGAGATTGTAGTGGTTCATAATTGATTTTATTGGAGAATATGATCCGAAGAAGCAGCCTTGAAATTAAAAGAAAAAATTGAGTTTACTTGAAACTGGAAATTTAGGAAAAGAGAGTCCAAAACTTTTCAGAGCTTTTGAGAAACTGAAAAGAGACAAAATTATTTACCCTATAAATTACAGAACCTTTCTTTAATGCATCAATAAACGTAGTGGTGATTTTATAAACTAGTTACTTTGTTATTTTTAAGGTGCTCAGCTATAAGTTTTATTGATTTCTTTAAAGATCATACTTTTATTTCTTTCTAATAAATTATAAACATTTACTCTGGAGACTGACTTGCATGTCGAAGATTTATATTTGTTTTAAAGAATTTATTAAACTTTACAACAATTTATCAGTTTCATGAAATAAAATTTATCTATTTTTGGATTTTCGTGAATGTGATCCATATAATAACACGATTTCCATTAGTTGGCTTGACAGTTTCGGTGTTTAAAGTGGTCCATGTGTATGCCATATTTGGGATTTTAGGGAGGCCGACCTAGATTCGAACTGGGGAATCAAAAAGTGCTATGACACCATTTTGTGACGGCCCACGTCAAATTCTAGATCGGTCGTCCTAAAATCTCAAGAGTAAAGGTAGTTTGACAGATAAGATATCAAGGAAGGTCGGCATATTCCGGGTATTAAAGAAAAATACTCAAATTGAATAAAAGAAGTCTTAGATTTTCAACAAGCTATCAAGGTAAGTCATGTTATCCCAAAGAGTTGTGGTACATCCACGATGAGATTATTCCGGGTATCAAGGAATGAGAACATCCCATGACCATTAGTTGTATCAACAAGCATGTCGATGTTGGGTAAAGGGAAATCATCTTTGGGACAACACTTGTTTAGATTTCTGAAGTCTACACATCATCTGATCTGACCATTCTTTTTTCAGACAGGAACCACGTTGGCTATCAAGGTTGGATGTTGAATGGGCTTGATGAATCCATCAACCAATAGTTTATGAATCTCGACCTTGATCTGTTCCTCGACGTCATGTCAAAACTGTCTAGGCAACTGCTTGACAAGTTTGGATCCAGGAATAATATAAAGATGATGAGTAACCAGCTTTTCATCTAGACCCATTTCTTCGTATGTCCATGATAAGATATCTTGATATTCTTTCAGCAAGTCGACCAACCCTGCCTGTTCTTCAAGTGACAGAGTTGAGCTGGTCAAGATGGGTTTAGGATTCTCGTCTGTTCCGATGTTGATTTGAGAACATCAGTCGTGGAATCAGTACCATCTTGCAGTTTTCCTGGAGTGTCCTGGACTTCTTCACAAGACTCTTCGAGATGATAACATCCTTCTGGGCGGGGAAATATTCCACCACTCTCCCATACTGATTTCTAATCTTGGCGTTGGTAGATAACTTTCCCCTCTGCATCATGGCTGGTCAAAAATTTGTGTCCTCTCTTATCTATTGACAACTTTGAGGGTCCCTTCATCTTTCTCGGTGTTGATGATGAGGGCTGATCAGTTTCCTTGATTGACGTCCAACTAGGAAGAGCCGTCCCTGAGGCAAAGTCAACAAAGTCAGACTTTGGGGCAGCACTGCTAAGGGGGCAGCATAAAAGGATGTTCTCCAAGGTGTTTCTACTTGAAACAAAATAAAGTTGGTCTAAAACGTGAATAAAAGTAAATTATAGGACTGATACCAGAAAATAAAGGGGCATACTATTGCAATGAATTAGTTTAATGGTCAAAAAGTAAATATCTAATTATAGCGAGATTTTGAGAACAACATTGCTTCCCTAAATCAGCTGCTATCTCTCAAACTCTCTTTCTCCCTTATGTGCTCAACGACCACCGTTAATTTCATGAGAGTGAAACTGTTATATGGATGATTCATTTCTATTTGATCTTTTCGTTTTTTAAGTAACCAAGAAGCGTGTTTAGTGCAAAAACTTAGATCCCATTTACTAAAGGATTTGTTAGTGGTAGATTTATTACAATTTTAGAGTTATTCTAAAGCATGATACGCTTGACTTATATAGAACTTGGAAAATTTTTCACTGCTTTTCAGAAGCATTATTTTGTCGTTTTAGAATCATGGTATTGCAGTAGTGGTTCATGGAGACGTATCGGAAGTAAGCTTAATTTTTAGACCGGTACCTCACTTACATTTGGAAGTAAAACTAATGTCATCGTTATCGTTGACTGTTTGCAGACATTTTCTAATTTATATTTGTGGAAAATTCATGTTTGTACTAGAACTGCCAAAGCCAAGAAGAAAACTGATGATACTTACGGGGCAATAATTTTATCTTCCCTTCGGGGCAGCAAAATCTCCGGGCCGGCCCTGAAAGTGGTGTGCTGTATATTCTGTTAGGCGGATTAGGGATGCCTTCTCGTGGTTCGAAATATTCGACATCATAGATAGGAGCATAAGGAGACATTGATGCTGCAATACGGACGACTTTGTCGTTGAGTTGAGCCTTCCTTTTCCTTCTTTGATCAAACTTCCAATCCTAATTCTTCCATGTTTCTGAATGCTCCTTTGAGCATTATTATTAAAGGCACTTGCGCCTTTTGCTCGGGGCTTACTCAGGATTTCCCAAATGCCCGGAAGGTGGATATTTATTACCATTCCATGGAATTAAGCTAGGAAAAGATTAAGTGAATATTAGGGTTTATCTAGAAACTGCGACTAGATTTAATTATTATCCAGTAATTCAACCTGTGAATCTGACGACTGGATTTAATTAATTTGTGGCTCTATACTAGCATGCAATATGTCTAGGAGCATTTAGATATGATGTGATCAACATCATATATTATTCTAGGAAGTTTAGATACCAGACATCTTTCAAATGCATTGCACTTGAAAGAATATTGAAAGGATACTGAATTGCTCAGTATGGCATGGAATATCGAGAGCTCTTAAGTAAGAGGTCCTGATACTGCCATCATGTATGGAGGTCATGGTACTGCAATTCGTTTCTCTTGCGGAAAGCGAAGACATAACCTCTTATGCATTCTGACATGATCAAAAATACATAATTTCTGATGTGACTTTACAAATATGACCTTCGTCAAAAATTCACCATCAACATCAGGATACCCTAATGCATTTGATCAAATCATTAAGACAAGATCCGAGCTAAGTTGATCAAGTGAACACTGTCATTCCAATCATAGAACTACAACTATATATAATTTGATGGTACGCTTCTTAACGAGTCAATGCATCTTCACGAATTCTATACTAGGGTAACGATTTCAAACCGCTCTCACTGGATTGCAGATTTCAATCCATACATGTGATGTGGCTAAATCTAGTATTTATCCAAAACCAGTTTCGTAGGATTGTCAGTAAGGAAGATTGCATCTTTTTGGTTTTTGATAATTTTTACCACCCTAGTAGGTTGAGTTCAAAGAAAGATTTGGTATTTTTCTTGAGTTTACTAATGATGCTGTCTCCTTTTTGTGAAACTTGCTTTAGAAATTACAAAATAAACAAGAATAAATGGCGTTCTTCAGTTACTAAGAAAATTTGGAACACGAAATTTCAAGGATTACGACTAAAAAAATCATAAAATGCAAATGGGTCTGATGTACTGGCCCCCGGGTATCTTTTGCCTTGAAATTGAAAAATTAGGTGAAATCAAGAAGCCTACTTTGAGGCATACCTCGATTTTTCGAGGCATACAAAATGATTTTTTTACTTAGATACTCTTAATTAATTTACTTATTTATTTAATTAATTATTTTAAAATAAATAAATTAATATAATGTTTTTAAAAAGTTATTTTTTAATTTATTTTTTAAAATCTAAATTTTTTATTTTAAATTAAATTCAACATTTCAAATTAATTTTAGTTTAATCTTTTTTTTTCTATTTGCTTTACTTTAGCTTTAAATTTATTTTTTCCTTCATTGTAAAAGACCTAGCCTTGTCACCCGAACCTATTTTTTTTAAAAACATACCTGGATTCGGCTGACAAGTTATTGGTCGAACCTAAAGTGTTCTTTGTATATGAAGACTACTCATAGGTTCAGCTGATAACTTGTTTGCTCGAACCAGCCTAATCTAAATTTGGCGGTTATGGAGTGAAGTTCGGCTGATAAAGTATCAGCTGAACTTAAATTTGACAGTTACAGAGTGAAGATCGACTGATAACTTGTCATCCGAACCTAGGTATATTCTCAAAACAACTAAGTTCGACTAACAAGTCATCAGCCGAACTTCTCAATGTTTTATGAAGAACATGGGGTTCGGCTCATAAATTATTAGCCAAACCTAGTGTGTAATAAATAAATCAAATTATGAAGAGATAAATAAAAAAAATGTTTTGGAAAAAAATAATAAGACAGTTTTGTCATTAAGAAAATATATGGATAAAAAATATATGGATAACGGGCTTTTAAGATTACTACCTAGTGATCCTGTTTAATAGATATACCTCAAAGTAGGTTTCAAAACCAAACTCCACAAGTAATTTCTCTCATCCCAACGGAACCCCCCTTTCCTAGCACTACACAGATGCTGTGGTGTAATAGATGCTTCCAAATGCAAATATAAGATAAGGAGTACTATAAAGGAACTACGCGTTGTAAATTTGAATGGCTAAGTGACCATGGTAAAATTGCTATTGCTAATGTGTATATGGTGCAGAAATAGTGCAGTCTTTTTTTTGCCTAATCAGATTTTATTAACAGCCAAAAAGGAACAACAAGGAAACAAAAGACACCATTTAAAACAGCGATCCCATCTCAAAGGCAGCCACACACCCAAAAGAACAAAACTAACAAAATCCGAAATAAGGTTGACAGGGAGACTTGGGCACAACAAAAATGGATGCCTGGACAACACAATCAACACTCTCCTCCAGCTAAGGTATCACCTTTCAGCCAACCTATCAGCCAAAAAAATCACTCCATCTATGAACAAAAGACCAATCCGTTAAGTATGCACAAATTCTATTCCACCTGGTTATTGCAAACCAAGGAATCCTACCGAAAGTCAAAGCAGCGATCACTGCTTTAGAGTCAGTTCTAAAACAAACTTGGCTAAAATTATCCCTCTTACATCTTTGACATCTTATTGTACTGTACTTGTCATGCATTTCACTATTACATAAAACTAGCCTTTACAAACAGAATCCTATTTGTCTGGATGATTGATAAAAGCAAACTAAGAAATCTGCGTTAAGATTACAAGCAAATAAGGACACCTGTACTGTACTGCTCTTGAGCACCATGGAACTGAAAACTCAACGAAGAATTCCAGGCTAACAAATCTATATGCTTTTCCAAATATGTTGCTAGTTTAGATGGGAGTTAAAAAAGTACGGGAAATAACATGCATAGGAAATGAAAAGAACATGCTCCGAGTGATGCAAAGTACAAGTTCTCAATATTGTCAGACAATCAAATTAACATGGGAAAAAATCACACATTGTCCTAAACGCATGATGTGTCATTTGTTTTGGAAGTGAACATATTAGGTGAAACTAAGCTCCCTGTGTAAATATGGGTTACAAATTTTCGCATAATACCACGGATTTGTACAAATCTAGAACTTTCAAGCTTAGGGTCATAAAATACCAGAGCACTGTTATCCATTAAGAATAGAACCATACCGTTCTTGAAAGAATGAAGCACCCTTGATCCTCCACAGACTCTAAAATTTAAAGCGTGTCGATTACTAATGGTGAACATTGGCCTCCAGGACTCTGTAACACGATAATCTTTCATCATCCATATATTGACCCCATTAGCATTTGTAACGGACAAGCAGAGGCACCCTTCCAACACAGCCATATGCATCTGGAGCTTGTTGTCAAAAACATGTTTTGGTATCTGAATTTCAGTCACCAATATCAAAAGATACTATATATTGACGAGGTTCAGTCAGCGATTCGGCTGCTAACCAATGAAGAGCTCCATTAAGGAACAACCCACACACTGTATTATTAATGCTGCCTTGGACATAAGAAGGCGGGTCTGTTATGGTTTTCCATGAATCTGATCTTAATGAATAGACACCGACTTCAATATCATAGCCCAAAGGAGAATCGTAAAAATCGAGTTTAACCATCTTGTAATCTTCATGGTTGCGATCACAACCAAACCCATATTTGGTAACTTCTGAATATATTGGTACCGGCACGATAAATGTTGGTATTCTCTTGTTTTCTCTTGTAGATGGATTCCACAGACAAAAAACACCAAATTCCATCTTCATACAAAATAATCCATTACAAGAACCTAAGATCCATATGAACTTTGAAGATTTGATTGGGTAATCGATCTCAGAGACATGCTCAATATAAATTAGGCGTCAAAGCAGGTAACGACGACAGCAATGAATCAGAAACAGCAGATATGGAGCACAGACGGTTACCTTCTTTGATCATGAGATTCAATTTGTTGTTTTGAATATGCATTTTCACAAAATTGAGGACTAATGAATAGCTTGCACCAAGGTTTGCATACTGACCTGAACCGCAAAATGTCTTCACCTGTAATCTAGACAGGATATTCGTCACAAAATCGTCCGGGAGGCTCGACATAACTGTTTTCTTCTGCTTCTTCTTCTTCTTCTTCTTCAATTCCAGAACTCTAAAACCAAAAGATATCAAGAATTCAAAATTGGCAGAGAGACTGTGAAAATCAAAGTCTTTAGCCCCTGTGACGGCAATGTAATGTAAATGTAAATACCTCCAAGGATAAAGTTAGGACTGTTAAAAGACATTTAAGCCCTTATACAATTCTGTTTTTACTTGCTCTAGGGCTAAAAGGGAAGTGGTAAAGGCAGAGAGATTTTCAGCTTTCACATACACAATAGCCATGGCTACAATCATAACATTCGGTGGAACGCTCACCTTCTCATCTCCTTCTTCTGCAACTTCTTGTTTTAGTAAGAGCAGAGTAAAATCGTCTAACTGCTTTTTCATCAAACCATCTAATGTTTCTGCTCCAAACATACCATCACTCAGTCTCTCCAGGTAGGCTTGTTTCTTCTTCTTTTGTTTTTTTATTGAGAATCAAACAGAAATTCTGATGGGTTTTTGGCGGGTTTTTGAAGGAGAAGAATTAGTCATCGTGAGGGAGTAGCCTTATCATCTAACACAAGGAGGTTTCCTAAACTTATTTCCTCTTGTATGGGAACTGATATGTCAGATTCTCCTAAGGTATGTACTATTTCAAATTGGGTTATTTATTTTGTTTAGGTTTCAAAGTGTAAGATGAAGACATGAAGTTAATTAATAATATAATGATTGTTGGTTGAAACTATGATGCTATAGAGATGTCAAAGATTCAATTTTTAGTTCAGAAGTGTAATTTTGATTCTAGTCAAATTGCCTACCCTAGCAGAAATGTGTGTATACGAAACATTGCAGAGGATCGAATCATATATAATAGGAACATGAGAATAGGTTGAAACTTATCTAAATTGTTTTATGGGTCAACTAGCAAGGCAAAGAAAATTATTACACCTTCCTTAGTTAGCAGTATATTTGGAACTTCCTGTTATGTAAATTCTGTTATTATTTGGATGAGAAGTGTTAGATTTGCAAAACTACATAAGCATAATGATGAACTTTTCATGATTAGTGCCAGTAGAAGTGGAACAATTTTGCAAGGGAGTGACATGCCAGTGGAGAGGCCACACTGTCTAGCAGAGTCAAAAATTTAACTTCAACTGTTTTTGACCCCAATTTATACAAGCAGTACTTTCTATAAGAAATCGCATCCTCACAAAGAACATACCAATAAGGATACATAGCAATTGCGTGTAAAATACTATTCGAATTTGTTTTTCTGGTGAGATACGGTGGTTTCAGAAAAATAATAATAGAGTCGGGATGTCAGTTTTAGAGAGATACAGTAGTTTCAGAGAGACTACCAGATGCTGAAAGAGAATGATATGTGGTTAGACTGCTGAGGGGAAGGGATGGTGTAATGGTTTATGACTTTAGGGCAATTTTTGTAGCGATTTTGGTGGACAAGTAGTGATTTCAATCTCTAAGGTGTTTGTACTTGATAACTTTACGGAGACCATGAACATTTTCAAATCCAGGTCGTTGGTACTTGGTATTATCACCAAAATTACCATTCTAATTATAAAAGGCAATTTGATTCTGTACTTTTTGGCTTGATTTATATCTAAAAGGTTGTTCTTAGTGATACACATCCGATTTCGATTTGTATTTGACTTGCTCTCGGATGTTAGATTGTTAGTTTGTTTTCAGTTTTCTGATATCTGTCTGGCTTTTTACTTCATGTCTGAGTAGTGTAAATGATGTTTTTTTTTTTTGCGTCTGAGTCGAATAAAGTCGAGGAACTGGACTCAGGCTAACAACTTGCCTTCCTAAGACTGGAACACTATGATTTGACACTGTTGATCATAGATTCTTTATCTAGACTTTTAGTTATATAGGTTTTAGTACTGGCACATGAACTAGAGCTTGAAATTTTTTGAAAATTATGATACAGTAGAGCTGTGAGAAATATTTATTTAGTCTTGGATTTATTTGTGCAGGAAGCAACAATCGATTTAAAACTTCCTAGGAGGAGCTTAAGTGTGCAGTTTACTTGCAACCAGTGCGGTGAAAGTACAAAAAGGCTTGTAAATCGAGTAGCCTTTGAGCGAGGAACTATTTTTGTTCAGGTATTATTGTGTTTGTTTTACATTGATGGTTTCAAATTTTGGTATCTCTTGCGTATGCTATGTTGTCTTATTAGTGTTCTAATGTAGCTTATAGTTTCTCATTGATTCTTCGTAATTTAAGAAAAGCTATTACTCACATTGTCACCTGTATGCAAAAGGTACGCCACAAGTGCATTTAGGACTGAAAACACTTATATTGACATGGCACACCCAGAAAGTATCATTAATGGTAATGTGGTCTTGGAATATGCCCTATCATATATGGTGCAGACGTCAGCTGCAGATTTATTGGTTTCCTGTTGCCTTCTATTTAGTAACATGTGATTCTTCGTATGTTAGATTGGAGAGTTTCAGCGACAATAAAATAGTTGTTCACAGTTCAGATCAACTTTATGTTCTTCAAATAACTATCATAATTTATAAGCATGTCTAGAGACGCAAGTTAGATCCATTTTTACAGTTCTCAGAATGCTATCCTTGGTTAAATTGTTATTCAGATGAAAATAGTATTTGATACAGAGTGGTTATACTGTTATACTACTTTGTGGGTTGAGATGGAATGATTGAAATTGTTAGGTGAATTTTCTTGACCAACCTGCGGCGCTTCTTCTACCTTTCAAGATTGTCTATGTTTTATAAAGAGGATTTTAGTATCGCATATACTTGTTGTTGCTAAAAGACTGTTCATTTATCAAAATTTATGTAATTCTCAGGTTATAGTTTTAAGATCATTTGGACAGTTTTTGCGCACTTGTACTGACAGTCAATTCTACTTTTCAGTGTGCAGGGTGTTTAAAGCATCACAAGTTGGTTGACAATCTAGGGCTGATAGTTGAGTACGACTTCCGAGAGGAGGAGAACATGGACTTGGGTTCTAATCAAGATTGATTTTAAATTTCAATTTAGAGTTTCTCGCTCTCAAGGTTTCTTCCAAAGTTTCATCATCATAGATTAATCAAGATTGATTTTCAATTTCAATTTAGAGTTTCTCGCTCTCAAGGTTTCTTCCAAAGTTTCACTTCTCTATGATGATGTTATATCGTACTGTGGATTTTTTGTTCTATATTTTGGATTTGATTTCCACATCTCTGTAATATCCTCGTATTTTTGAACTCGACTTGGGAAGCTTCGAGATTGTTCAACTACATCAAGCGCGCTTTAGCGGTAGATAGCCATTATTCCTCCAATTTAGTTGGTTTCTTAATCTCAATTTTTTATTTTTTTAAATTACACTTGGTTTCTTATTTAATATTGGTCACTAAAGAGAGTGAGCTTGCTCTCTAATCCTATCTGAAGAAGGTGATCTGTTCATTTCTTCTATGACCAACAGCAAGAGTCTGTACAGTAAGCCCATTAACAGTGTTACATAATTACACAAGCACAACTCAATGACGCAAGTGTTCAACTCCTGGCAGACGCATTCAAATTGTTTTGATTTTTATTAGTTACATGACTGACACTATTTCCTTCTCGTTTGCCCTCGCTTACAGAATCCATTTTCGCTTCAGACTCTCAAGTTCTTGTCTATTCGTATTGCAAACATCATTTGTGGTTACTAGCTACAAGCCAGAGAGGAATCTTCTTATGTGTTGTGACTCCAGGAGCTTCTCGTTTGCCCAGTCAAAAGAATGCAGTAAATTTGCCAAGACAAGTTCCACAAGAACCGCAGAAAAATGAATACCGGGACAGCTTCTTCTTCCACTCCCAAATGGTATCAACTCGAAGTCTTATAATCAATATCATTATCAAAGAATCTCTCCGGCCGGAATTTTTCTGGGTTTTCCCAATACTTTGGGTCCATAGAAATTGCTTTTGCATTGATGACAACCCTTGTGTTGGCAAGAATGTTGTAACCTTGGATTGTGCAGTTCTCTCTAGCTTCCCTTGGGAGAAGTAATGGTGCAGGAGGATGAAGTCTCATTACTTCCTTTATCACTAGTTTCAAGTAACTCAATTTATTGAGATCACTTTCCTGTACCAAATCTTTAGTTCCGATGTTTGTTCTTAGTTCTTCTTGCGCTCTCTTCATAACTATTGGATTTCTAATTAATTCAGTCATGGTCCAAACCAGTGTTGCAGCAGATGTATCAGTCCCAGCGACAAAGATATCCTGTAAGATCAATGCAAACAAAAAATGTTGAGAAACAGGTTGACTAGCATCAAGGCAAGCTATAGGTTATGCGCTTATTGAAAAGCAACTACAGGAAGCATCTGCAAAATATTACTAAAGGAAAAACAAAATGAGAGAAACTATGACAAACCATGATAATTCCTTTTATTTGGTGTGTAGAGAGTCTGGTGCTCTGACTTGGATCTTTCTGAACTCTTAGCAGAACATCAACAAAGTCCTCCTCGTTAGGCATCCGTGATTTACTGGTGTTGATATGTTCCTCGATTACTTTGTCGAAGAATTAGTCGAATTGCCTACAATTTTTTTTTAATCTGGTGTCTAATCCATCAAACTTGTGAATCCAACTCATCCATGGGAAGAAGTCTGCAGTCTTGAATCCACCAGTCAAGTTTTGTGTTTCTTGAAGCATCAAGTAAAACTTGCTTTTGCAATTATCTTCACCTTCTGCATAAACATACTTCACACCGAAAGCAACTCGACATACTATGCCGTTTATAAGACAAAGCAGAATCTCACTTAGATTAATAGGAACCGAAGATGCAGAAGATTTACGGATTAGTTCAATCACTAAGGCAACTTCTTCTTCTCTGACAGCTCGATATGCCAGAACCCTCTTGGCACTTAAAAGTTCCAGGATTGCTATCTTTCTGGCTTCTCTCCAATACTCGCCGTAAGTAGCAAAAGCAATATCATAACAATCATAAAAGATTTTTCTTGCAGCATATAATGTGGGTCTACCTGAAAACACAAGATCATGTGTTTTCATTATCTCTTTCGCCATATCTGCGGAAGAAACAACCAAAGTTGGAATTGAGCCTAGTTTAAGATGCATTAAAGGACCATATTGCTTAGAAAGCTTCTCAAGTGATATGTGCAGTAAGTCACTGCCAATCTGGTGCAAGTTTCCAATTATAGGAATTCTTCTTGGTCCTGGTGGTATACTCCATTTCGCCTTTCTTCTTTGTTGTTTGAGCAACAACACCAATAAAGTTAACAGAAAAACTACTAGTAGAATCATGAAATGGTAGTAAAAGTAGTGATGAGATCTTACTGTGCTCGACATTTGAACTAGAAAGAAGTAGATTGGTGTCATTTCTTTGATATTTGATCCAAAGAGATCTCAGGCTAGCAAGTTATTATTCTTACAGGTTGCTGCTACACCACTTTTATATAGAGAAAATGTGATGGAATAGGAAAATATCAAATACACGAACAAAAAAACTTGTGTGACCCCCAAATCGTGTTAGGAAATGACCACGCATTCTATCTTAAATCGTGTTAGGACCATTTCTGGACATTTCCGAAAAGTTCAGATTTTGTGGCTGCAAAAACTATTGATCATTTCCAAACTTTACCCAATTTTTATAAGTGTGAGCACACAAATCACGAAGGCATCCGAATGCTCACAACCAATCGTCGTAATCTAGAGTAATTTGTGATGATGATATCCTAGTGTTGATTCCTTGGCTCAAAACCTTCGGGTTTATCATAGCCTCATCTAACAACTCCATGCGAGGCGTTTGCGCACGGGATATAGGTAAAAACAAAGAAAGCAAAACGTACAAGTAAAGATCCATGGGGTTAGACAAGTATAAAGTGCTGAAACGTAAACAAGACCGAGGTTTACGTGGTTCAGCACTAAGGCCTACGTCCACGGGGTTTGTTGTTTCACTATATTCTTCACGGTTACAAGAGTAGTCGAATGACTTTTGGGTTTACATGTTTTTCTCTTCTAAAGGATTAACTTACACTCGCAATCTCTCTCCTTCCCTTCCTGATTTTTCCGATCCCCTTCCTCTTGGTGGAGAGGGGGTATTTATAGGGTTAGAGTGTGGGACCCATCTCTGAAGGCCGTTGGAACCTTATCTTCTAGTGTCTTGTGTCCATCACGCAGAGGTCTGCGTTTGCCACTTGATCACGCAGAGACATCCTCGCTCGTCCCACGGGTTGATCGACACGTATACTGCTCAGAGTGTTTAATGAGGGTGGTTGAGATGCCTGCTCGTGTCAGACAAGTGTCTTCTGCCCCTGTCACGTCCGTGTCAGCTAACTTTCTCTCCACCGTTGATCTTAGCTTCTTTTGGGATGAGATAAAGTAACTCCTTGGGGTTTATTTGGTGTTCCGTAGTGCATCGTATTTTGATGTCCTGGCCTGCATGCTTTCCACGTATTTTTCTATATACACGTGTCTGATGGTGAGATATATGTATACACAATTTGCCCCTTTTCTTCGGGCTTGAATGTTTAATGGGTGCATTGAAGAAAACAGTCGTTGCATATTCTTCTATCTCTCCTAATAACTTTTCCTAGATACTTGGGCACGTCTTTTATTTGTGCATTAACTGCTCATGTAACGGGCACGTTTCCCATTCCTCCATTAATTTCCTTCTCTTTCTTTCGGGTATATTAAGGAGAGAGAAAATTATTTTTCCTAAACATTCTCTCATTTTAATTCTTCGTTCTTCAGCCCTTAAATTCTCTGTCAGTCTTCATTCTTCAGCCCTTAAATTCTCTGTCAGTCTTCATTCTTCAGCCCTTAAATTCTCTGTCAGTCTTCATTCTTCAGCCCTTAAATTCTTTCCATGAGCATTAATCACGCTTGCCTCCTCTTTATTTCTGATTTGTTCTTTCTGCTGCTGTTTTTGCTGGTAAGTTTTTCTTTTCTTTGTTTCCATGGTTTTACGCTATGTTGATTTGTAAATTTTCTGCTACTGTTGTTCCTTGTTTGTGATGAAGAACTTCTTTCAATGCTTGCATGCTAGTTTGCCCCTGTTCTTCGTCTTAAATCAAGGAGGCCATTGTTAGGGTAGGGATTTTATGGAATTTCGATCATGTATGCTAATTTTAGGGTTTCTGCGTTATCGTGTGTGGATTTCTATTTATGTGGTTTTTTGATCGTTGGTAATGTCCTTGAGTTTGTTTTTGACTTGTTTATGATTAATCTTTTCGCAGCCATGTCTGACCGTCCGCGGCTTCCTTATCAGACTCCTGGTTCTGGTCTATCGAGATCTCCTCCGCGTAGAGAGTCTCAAGATGATGTTCGTAGAAGTCGAGTTTCTTCTGGGGCGAAGGCCTCATCTTCTAGGGAAGAGGTTCCTTTGACAAATCTTCTGGGGCTCGAAAAGTCTTGATCGCGCGGTGTCTCGTCCTCGTGATGGTTAGGAGTACGCAGCACCGACTCGTGCTGTCGCTTTTGATGTTCCTCCCTACGTTCTGTAGCCCGAGCATCTGCCGCCCCCTCCTACAACTTCTTTTAAAGGGAAGAGTACAAAGGTGGTGTTCCGAGGGCTGAATCTTCAAAAATCCTTCTTTGAAGAGAAAGGCTTCCGAGGCGTTCATTGGTTCATCCGGCCCGCGCCGAGGAGGATGAGGCTGCCCCATTGATACGCAGCGTTTCGGTCAGCAAGAAAAAAGTAACGTTCAAGCATATTGATCTCGAGATTTTCAAGGAAAAGCATGAGCTTCAAGCCTTCGAGGTTCGTTTCTATGCCCCTGAGGATGATATTACTTATGAGCTTATCTCAAAGTATGAGTTCGATGAATTTCATTTGTTGACCACGGTTGGTGCGTTCGAAGCTGGTCTTATGCTGCCGTTGTACAAGTCAGGTGATTCCTTCTACTATGATGTGCTTGCTAGTCGTGAAGGCTCTTCCACCAATACTCACAGCCGTTCTGTATCGCAACTATCGGGGAATTATCTCCGCGCCCTGAAGGAATGCTATCTGCGGAGTAAGGGGGAGACGACAATGACTTGTTACGTTCCCAATCCCGCGGAGAAGGAATGGTATACTCCTGAGAATTTCAATAACTCCTTCGGTGATTACGTCAACAGTAGGAACCGTAAGCCGTGGAGTGTCAGCCTCCGGAATCTCGCGCTGCTCCTCGGGCGAAATTCGTTTGTTAAATGAGGTCAGCGATGCCAAGCTGAAGTATGTTCCCGGCACGGAGGGGTCTAGTCAGCGGAAACTTTTCCCGGCCCGCGAGAGGATCAAGCGCGACCATGACTACGAGTGGCACGCTACCGTTATCGAAGTGGTTGGTCCATGGGCGTACGGTTGGATCCCTGGTCCCCGCGGTTGGCGTCCTACTGAGAGTAGCAAGCCGCGTGAATCTCCTCCTGCTCGTTATGGAGATTTCTGTCCCTGGCGTTTAAACTTCGCAGGTATGAATTTTCCTTATGCCCTTGACGTTGTGAGGGAGACGAGGAGGAAGGTTCTGGTGCTATACTTCCACCGAGGAGTGCCTCGACTGCTCAGGTACGCGGATTCTAGCTGCGCTTCTCTTCTTTAGAAATTCAACTGTTCGGGAAAAATATTCTTTTGGTTTTTAGGTGTCGAAGAAGAAAAAGATTAAGCCGAAGCAGTCTTCTACCATTGTGATGGGTGAGGCTGAGGCCCATGAAGAAGTTACAAGTCCGGTGAACGAAGAGTTTGCTGAGGATGAGGAGATTACAGATGGGGAGGAACGTACTGGTACTTCCCCTATCAATGTCGAAGAAGAGGTCTGTGTGGGTCAAGATGGTGATGAAGGGAGAAACAACGCCGGTGTTGATTGGTGATATTTCTGTCCCTGTTGGGGATGCCACGGACTCTCCCCACCCTTTCTCAAGAGTTTTCTTTTGATCGGCTGTATTCTACAGGGGAGTTTATGGATGATGCCCTCGATTTTCCTGAGGACTTCTCTCTACTGTCCCCCAATGATGATTGGGATGTCCTCGGGGGTGCTAGTAACGGAGACGCTGCTGTTCAAGATGGTGGCGCGGAGGAGCATGGTGCGCATGTGGGTGCCGACATTTGTGCTGATGGGGCCGTCAGAAAAGGGGAAGTCGGTGATTGATTCGCCTGCTGCGGATCTCCCTCATTCGCCGACATCTGAGGGTGAGGACGCCATAATGGATTGGCTCAAGGAAAAGAATCTGCTATTTGTCCCTCATCCCGCCCCTGTTGTTGTGGTGAAAAGGATTCTGATGCGTATACCCGTCGTATGATGGAAATGTCTTCCAAGGCGCGGGTGTCTGAGGCCTGGGGAAGAAATTTGAGTGTTCCCGAAGCTACCCTTGTGTCGGAGCCTCCTACTTCCGTTGCAGATATGATGGCCATAGCCGACGGGTATCAATATGGCTTTCCTCAGCAGCGTGTCTTGAGGTAAATTTTCGTACGTACTTCTACGTGACGATCCAATTCTTCGGTGAAATAATGTTTTTCGTCTTGATGTGTAGATGATGAGGAGTGAGCATTGTAACCACGTGCTGTATCAGTTCTTCAAAGCGAAATCTCTGAAGCTCGAGGCTAAGCTTCGTCACAGAGAAAAGGAATTATCTGCGGCTGAGGTGGAAATAGAAGAGCTGAAGAAAAGCCTCAAGGAGAAAGAAAAGCTGGGTGAAGCGGAGGCCAGTCTTCGTTCAGAGCTTGTTGCTGTTCGCGCTGAGTTAGAGCAAACTCGCGGCCAAGTTTCAGCTTTCACAGGTTTGGTTCTTTTTTTTTTCTCTTTTTCCCTCGCAGTGTGTCGTCATTCCTCTATTTCTTAGTTGTTCTGTCTGAGTCTCCCCACCCTATCTCCAGTGGGTGGTGTCCCCGAGCTGATATGGCTTCGAAACGAAAGGGCACGGCAGAAATCTCGTATTAAAGAACTTGTTCAGAAAATTAAAAGTGAAGCCAAGAAATGGGATGCTCGGGCTGAGGTATGGCGGCAAGGCATGTTCAGATGGTCGACATGCAAAATCTGTATAACCATGACCGTGCTTTATTTAATGGTACGCTGCTGTGGACACGTGATAGTCTGCGGGAATCCCGTGAGCGTACTTCTTTGTTGGAGTCTAGGATACAACTTCTGGAAGAGGAATTACAAAAGCTCGATCCCTCCCTTTTCCAGGAGTTGGATAGTGCGCGGTGTCTTATCAGAGAAAGGGACAATGCCCGTGCCGAAGCCATGCTCTAAGCAAGGCCCTTGCCGCGTCCCGCGTTGAAGTAGCTCGTCAGGCTGAGTCTGAGAGGAATCTTGAAGTGTGTATGTACAGATTGAGCAAGGGGGTATCAGAGATAAACAAAGAAGTCGACCACCTTCGTCACATGGATTCGATGAAGCAGGTAGAATTAGATGCCAGTCAATTTACTCTCACCAACCTTCAACTAGATTATAAGAAATTATCCGCGGAATATGATCATCTTGATGAAGCGCGAGATGCGTTGTTAATGAGTATGAAGAAGCTTCGGCTTGTGTCGAAGGTATAACCCTATTCCATCGAGTGTGATTGTGTCTTTTCTGTGCTAACTCCCTGGTGTTGTCTTTTTCAGAACTCGAGGGACAACTTCGCGTTGCAAATGAAAAACTTGAAAAGGCTCAATCTTCCTTAGCGCAGCAGGAAGAACAGACTAAGCATTTTAAGAGTTTGGCGGCATCCCGCGAAGAGGTCGGTGCTGCTTCTAAAGAAGTGAGTCGTCTGTCTTCATTGTTATCCCAGCCCAACAACGGACGACAGTTATTAAGCACAAGGCTCGGTGTCAATTGGCTGAGGAGACGAACAAGATGCTAGAGAAGATAGAACTTGGCCTAAAGAACGAGCATGGTCTTGTGAAGAATTATCTCGTCGTCCAGTTCCTGCTGGCCTTGCCTGGCTCCTCGGGACCCTCATCTGGTGGGAGCGTCCCTTCAAGTCTTCGGAACGATCCTGCTGATGGGGCGGCATCATCTAGGTAGAGACCGCTATTTTGTAGAGACCGCAGCGTCATTATCCTTCCACTTTTTGTAATCATGTAAAAAGAATATTTTTTGCTAGTATCATGTAAAAGGAATATTTTTTGATGTGTACTCTTCTTGAATTGGCCTTCCACTTTTTGTAATCGTCCTTTATGAAATGGATCCTTTTCTTGATATACCTGCAATGTTGGTTTGTTTTTATTTTAAGCATTGTGATGAAAGACTCTAAAAATAAAAAAGGATTTTAAGTGTTTGGGTGCGATCCCGAAGGGAGGTACCTTCGTGATCGGCTTGAGACCTGTCTCCCCGCTGGCGAACCCTTGGCCAGAGGATTCCCAGACGGTGGGGGCCGAGGCAACGTTCTAGGATATGGGGTTAAAAAATTTACATACACCCATTCCGTCGACCCGTTGCCTTAAGATTGGTTGGGTATCTCTTTCTGCTGGGTGCCTTCCCCCTGGTCTTACACTTATGGACACTGACGGGGGAGCCCTGAGAGATTGTAGATTAACTACTTTCCCCAATATTGTCGATAGGTTTAGTGGATACATAGAAAGCTTGTTTGATTGATAGGTTGAGGCCTGCAATTCCTCGTCCAGAGATAGAAACATGTAGAGTGGTCACACTCCCTTCTTCTTCTGGTACCCTTCACGCAGTTGCAAGGCTGCGTTGCCCTATGGGAAGTATGGTTTGAGCCACTTAGCATTCCAAGGATGTCGGAGGACTTCGCCTTTCAGATTACGAAGGTAGTAGGAACCGCTTCCCGCAATATCATGTATTATAAAAGGTCCTCCCCACGTAGGTGCTAACTTTCCCCATCTCTTCTCTCGTTGATACTGTGGGATTGTTCTTAACACATACTGCCCTTCTACAAAATTCCGGAGCTTTACCTTTTTGTTGTACTCCCTTGCAAGTCTTCGTTGGTAATTTTCCATCTTCTGCAATGCTGCTTCCCTTCTTTCTTCTAGGTCGTCCAATCTCTCTAACATCATGTCTGTTGTGAGATTTTTCTCCCACGCTTCGGTCTTTGTGGTTGGCATGAGTATCTCTGTAGGGATGACTGCTTCAGCTCCATAAGTGAGAAGAAACGGGGATTCCCCAGTGGCGGATCTTCGCGTTGTCCTGTATGCCCATAACACATTGTGCAGCTGTTCACACCATCTCCCTTTATGCTCGTCTAATTGTTTTTTGAGTATAAGGGCGAGGGTCTATGTTAGCTTCCGCTTTCCCGTTGCTTTGAGGGTATATGGGGGTGACTTGTCTTTTCTGATCTTGAAATTATCAAAAGAGCTGTCTATATTTTTCCCCGTAATTGTTTACCATTATCCAGATAAGACATTTCAGCGGGTATACCGAATCTGCAAATGATGTTCTGGAATATGAAAGTAAACACATCCACATCTCTGATCCTGGCCAAGGCCTTAGCTTCCACCCATTTACTGAAGTAGGTGGCTACTATCAAAAATCGTCTTTTCCCTGATCCTTCGATGAAAGGCCCGACGATGTCTACGCCCCATTTTGCAAATGGCCACGGGCTATCGATGGAGTTTAAAATTGTTGTCGGAGCGTGGATCTTTTTGGCGAAGCGCTGACATTCTTCACACCGTCAGGACATCCTCGCGGCATCTTGTATCATTGTCGGCCAGTAGTATCCTTGCGTTTTTGCTTTGTCAGCTAGTGATCGCATGCCGCTATGATTCCCCGCGTCACCATAATAGATATCATTTAGAATTCGATGCCCCTCTTTCCGGGACAAGCAATGTAGTAATGGTCCGAGGAAGGATTTCTTGTACATGACCCCATCCCGAAGATCATATCTTCCTACTTTGGAGAGTATCTTCCTAGCTTGTTTCTGATCCGCAGGTAAGCTTCCTTTTTCGAGGAAGGCATGGATCATCACTCTCCAGTCATATTCGTTGCTGAAGTCTTCGTCTTGATTTGCTCTTGACAGGATATCTTCTTCGTCAAAGTCGTTATGGATGTCTTCTCCTACCTGGTCTTCGATATTTTCTTCCACTGTATCTTGATTGGTAGCGAAGGAGAATTGAGATGCAATCGAAGGCTCGTATACCCTTGCTATTTTAATAGCTTCGGCGCTTTTATCCCTCAGCATGGATGATATATATGCTAGGGCATCCGCGTGCCTGAGGTCCCTTCTGCATAAGTGCCGGAACTTGATGTTCGGGATTTGTGATGCCAATGTTTGGACCAAGGCCATGTAAGCTGAGAGGGTGTCATCGTACAAATTATACTCGAGCCCTATTTGCCGTATGACAAGCTGCGAATCACTTGTCAGGCTTACATCGGTTACCCCCATCTCTATTATTATACGGAGAGCATGTACGACAGCTTCGTATTCAACGATGTTGTTGGTATGCTCTTTGAATTCTAACCTAAGTGCTTGGCTCTATCCTCGGTAATATCCTTTCGTACGTAATGTTTGAGCTCTCCCGCATCAATTAATTTTTGGATCATTATTTTAAGGTTCTTGCACTTTTCGGTTTGGTGTCCGTTGAAACAATGATATTCACAGTAATCTTTGGACTTCTCGGATCTCATGGGATGCTTTCCCTTAGACCATGGCCATTCCAGGTTTTCCCTCCCTTTGATCTCTCGTAGGATACGAGCATAGCTAGCGTTGAGTTTCGTGAAAACTTGATCTTCGAATTTTCGGTCACCTGTTCTTCGTTCATCCCTTCGTTCCTTCCTATCTTCGTGAGGTCTCTCCAATGAGCCACTCCTTTTGGCCCCATTGGTTTGTTCCGCTGAATTGGTGCGGTGAGATCTCTGCGGATATGCCCTCGGGTTTTCCCGTTGAATTTCTTCAAGTCGAGCGTGCTTTTCGATAATTATTCGAAGATCTCCCTCTGTCTTAGGCACGCTTCCATGAATCTCAACAAATAGGGGACTCATTCGGTCTAATCCCCATTTGTAGCAATTGATGCTTACCACTGGGTCCACGCTCCCAATGGCTTGGCATATCTTGTGCCATCTGTTAGTGTATTCCCTCATGGTTTCCTTGTAGCCAATCTCTAGTGAAAAGAGCTTATCCATTCCGGTGTTTACAGTCTTGTTATACATGTATGTTCGTAAGAATTTCTCTGCGAGTTGGTCGTATGAGTGGATGGAGTCTGGTGGCAGATTATCAAACCATGATAATGCCGATCCCTTCAGGATTGACGGGAAGTATCTGCAGAGTACGGCGTCGTTCTGACCCCATCTAGCTAAGACACGGTTGTAATACCGAATATGTGCAGCAGGGTCGCTGGATCCATCATATCATTCGAACGTTGGAACAGGGCATTTCAGTGAATAGGGGTGTTGGCCAAGCGATGAGTTAAAGGCGTAGAGTTAGCTTCTCTCATGACCTCTTCTAACCTCCCCCCGCCTTGTCTATTTTTTAATTGCCTGATCTCGGCCATCATCTCATCTCGTAGCTCTTCCATCGCGCGGTGGTGCCCTAAGTTCTTCTGCTCGTTACCGTCTGATTCTCCGTCGTCATAATCCGGGTCGGATACGCTACTTCCCCTAGTCGCGTCTCCATTAACTTCTATGACGACTCTACGGTCTCGGTTGGGCTCTGGTGCTTTGGAATTTTCTTCATCAAGTTGTTGGCTGGTCTTCGTGCTTAGAGCAATCCGCTTCTTTCAATCTTGATTTTCTCTGGCCAATAGGGCTACAACATCTGCGTAAACCTGATGGCTCTTCTTCAATTCTTCAAGCTCAGCCATCAGTCGATGTGATTGGTTGGACCCTTGATTGGGAGTCCCAGCGCGTGCCACTACGTCCATGGTGCCACCTTCCTCTACGGTCTGCACTAAAGGTGGCAGAGGTTCGTCTTCGATTGCTGGCATTTCCAAATCGGGGTGAGTGCCCCTCTGCGGTGCTAGAGCCGCCGGTATGATTTGATTTTGATCATTTGTTGGTGGCATTCCAAAAGTTGGAAGGTGCACGGGTTGGAATGTTCTGGATTCATCCACCCTTTCTTTTGGTTGATGAAGTTGATTCATAGCGCAAGTTTTGCTAGCCTCTGCAGCCTTCGGGACTACCGCAGCCGCACCGTACTTCGTCGCCGCTGCTCTGAGAGCCGCTGCTACAACTGAATTAGCGTTCATAGGTGAAGTGATTTCCGCAGTATCTTGCCTTTGACTGGTCATTTTAGCTTTGCCTCCTTTCTGCTTGCTTCGGGTGATGACCGGGGTTGTCCTGGGTGTTTCCTTTGACAAAGCTTTGGATTTTCCTGCCTCCTGCGTCTTTTCCATCACGGGTCCTTTTGTCGACAATGAAATCTCGCAGAAACTCGCCTTCTTTACTCACAATACGTTCTTTCTGCACAAGGAATTTCAAACAACGAAAAATGGGAATATCCGCGTGAATTGGGTTAGTTGGCGAAATATCTTCTTCCAGGAGAGGATTAATACATACGAGTTATAATACACGGGTTAAAGTTTTATTAAAAGAGATCCTTTTTAAAAATGCAAGTAGATCCTTTTTTTAAAAAACTACGAAAACCCCCCCGAGAGACGGGTTCGCACGAGATCTAAAGAAAAACGTAAATCCATGGATCAAAACAATAAATCTTATCGAAGATAATAGGTGAGTTTTTGAATATAATAAAGTTAACAAATGATCTATACGGTCCGAGCTAAAAAATCAGAGCAATCATATGCCAATTTAAAATGAAATCACAGGACAAGATAAATCTTTTACCGGGACGATGTCCCTGTTTCTAGCGCCAAATTGTGAGCACACAAGTCACGAAGGCATCCGAATGCTCACAACCAGTCGTCGTAATCTAGAGTGATTTGTGATGATGATATCCTAGTGTTGATTCCTTGGCTCAAAACCTTCGGGTTTATCATAGCCTCATCTAACAACTCCATGCGAGGCGTTTGCGCACGAGATATAGGTAAAAACAAAGAAAGAAAAACGTACAAGTAAAGATCCATGGGGTTAGACAAGTATAAAGTGCTGAAACGTAAACAAGACCGAGGTTTACGTGGTTCAGCACTAAGGCCTACGTCCACGGGGTTTGTTGTTTCACTATATTCTTCACGGTTACAAGAGCAGTCGAATGACTTTTGGGATTACATGTTTTTCTCTTCTAAAGGATTACCTTACACTCGCAATCTCTCTCTCTTTCCCTTCCTGATTTTTCCGATCCCCCTTCCTCTTGGTGGAGAGGGGGTATTTATAGAGTTAGAGTGTGGGACCCATCTCTGGAGGCCGTTGGAACCTTATCTCCTAGTGTCTTGTGTCCATCACGCAGAGGTCTGCGTTTGCCACTTGATCACGCAGAGACATCCTCGCTCGTCCCACGGGTTGATCGACACGTATACTGCTCAGAGTGTTTAATGAGGGTAGTTGAGATGCCTGCTCGTGTCAGACAAGTGTCTTCTGCCTCTGTCACGTCCGTGTCAGCTAACTTTCACTCCACCGTTGATCTTAGCTTCTTTTGGGATGAGATAAAGTAACTCCTTGGGGTTTATTTGGTGTTCCGTAGTGCATCGTATTTTGATGTCCTGACCTGCATGCTTTCCACGTATTTTTCTATATACACGTGTCTAATGGTGAGATATATGTATACACAATAAGGACAAAATGTTATGGCATGTCCTTATATGGATAATTGCGTAGACAATTTGGTGATCTATACTACAGATGGACAGTCAGGAATTCCCATTAGGATGAACATAGTTGCAGTTATACTGCATTACGAGCTCTTTTTTATATACGTGTTTTGATAGGGTACGTATGTTGAAGTACTGGCATTGTTATATTTGATGTAAAGTCTTCGAATTCAAAAATAAGAATGCATGATAGTACTTGATAGGGTTGGGTATCACATGATCACATGTTGTTGGCCTATATCAAAAATTATGAAAGCACCCCACAATAAATTACTAGCACACATATGGGTGGCTGTATACACAGACAGATAAAACAACTGCGCCATAAAGTTCCCAGGGTACATGCATTCTCTGAAATAACTGAGAAAATGAATTTGGGGCAGAGATTACTGCATATGAGACCAATCTCTAATTATGAAATATTTGTGAGAAACTATTATAACATGTCACAAGTTCTAGCACAAACAAGTAGAAGAATTAGGAAATGGTAGTAGTAATGAGAGCTCATTGTTCAGGGTAAATGGTAGTTGTCGCACAAACAAGCTTTGAACTTCAAATGACTAAATGAGTTTAGGTTAGCAAGTTCTTTGTTCAGGGTAAGCACGCCATTAAATAAGAAACGCCAAGACGACACATGTCGGCGCCACGATGAAATTGATTTCAGGTGAGGCCAAGTCATATTTTCTTCACGTGTCATTGTCATGTCATGGTGGCTTACTATTTAGAGCAACTGCAGCATTGAGGTTCTATATAGCCAAATTGCTATCTCATATATGGCATTTGATTGGGAAGCACACCAAATTCGCAGAAACAACATAGTTTAAAACTACATTTGTAATTAAACCTAATCATTAACTTACTGCGACTTAAACACATTTTAAAAAATCGTGTTTCTGAGACGCGTTCTTAAACTGTATTTGGAAGATGACACAGTTTATAACAGCGTTTAGAGAAATGAAGTTAATAATTACTTGAGACATGAATGGTTTTCAAAATATCGTTTGTCTGTAAACGGTGTTTAAATCTGTGTTTCGTTTGACGGTTTTTAAATACTCGTTTAATACAAACGGTTTTATAAACTACATTTAGGTGGAGACTCGTGCAAGCCAAACGGTGTTATAAAGTGCATTTCGTGTGACAGTTTTTAAAAACCCGTTTAAGGCAAACAATTTTATAAAATAAGTTTAGAATTAGGCGCGCTTTATAGACGCGTTTAGTAGAAAAATGAAAATAGCATCTCAGTCGTATAAGAAATAGATTTAATTCTGCCCTTCGTTAATTTGCGCATTTATAAAATGTGTTTCAATATGAAAGGATTTATAAATGAGTTTCCATATGAACGGATTTATAAAATGAGTTTTGATATGAACGGATTTATAAAATCTGTTGCATGAAACGTAATTTTTAATTACGCTCGAGTTTTTAAAGCAATCATAAATACCGTTTACAGTGAAACGGATTTTGTATAAACGTCTATAGGAATGGAATTAAAAAAGACGTCCCACTTTCACGCATTTTTAAATCACGTTTATATTGAGACGCACTTTTTAACCGTGTTTCTTAAACACAGTTTTAAGAACCGTCCTCACCACGCGGATTTTTAAATTCCTTGTACTTTCGAAATGAAATTAAAAAATGCGTTTAGTGATGGACGTAAAAGCGTTTCAGCATAGACGGTATTTATAAGAACGTGATGCTATATTTGAGAATTGCCAATTACAGTTCTCAAATATGGAAACTTGATTTGGCAATTTGGCATTTTGACTATGAATATGACTTTTGACAACCAAGAGCATGCTTTTTTTTGTTACTAAATATAGCTTTTGGCAACAACGATGCGGTTGCTCTTAAATCTACACGTATCTTCAGACTAAGTGTTAGGAAAGCATTCATGTGCATCATTGCAACTACTTCGCTACATATTGTAGTAAAACTCTATGCACGAAACTACACGACTCTTCCGAATTTTTCCGTCTGTTTATCGGATGTTTTTCATTAATTTTGGAATTTTGTCAATGTAAAACTACAACCTCCAAGTTAGCTTTTAAGAAGATTCATTTGTGCTGACAGTCGGTTAGTCTTATCCAGTAGAGAATATCACTTTCAAGTCTCAAGGTTATTGGCAGGACCGACCCTTACACTGAAGATGCCCAAAGTAGACGCCGAAAGATTGTCTCTTTAACCGTTTAACTTTTTTCTTTTTTTGCTAAGAAAACTTTTTCTATTTAACCAAGTCAGCATAGTTTGACCACGAATGGAAAAATTTGCCTCATATTTATTTTTATTTTCATGTAATTCCCCTATTACAATGGAGCATTAGACTATACTAAATGACCGAGCGTAGTGGATGGTTTCTTATTAATTTTGGAATTTTGTCGATGTCAAAACTACGACCCCAAGTTAGCTTTTAGGAAGAATCCATTTGTGCTGCTAACAGTCAGTTAGTCTTATCAGTAGAGTCTTTCACATTTAAGTCTCAAGGTTATTGACAGGATCGGCCCTCGGATCGAACATCCTAAAGCATACGCTAAAAGATTGCCCTTCTACCCATTTGAACAAGTTAGCATAGTTTGACCATGAATGGAAACGCAATCTCAATGAATATTTTAGTAACAAGAGTTCAGGGTTTATATCTTAGTAACACTGAGGTCATTAACTTAGACTTAGATTGCAAATGCAATCCAATGAATATTTTGCATTGAATTAAGAGTGTAGGTGACCGTGCATATGCAATAAAACATATGTTAAATATCAAGATCTTAGTTATATGCTGAGAGAGTGTCTGTGTGTGAGACAGATCAGAGGGATGAGTGATATTATTGGCTAAATCAATGGTTTAATGACTGATAACAGTTTAGATGTAGAATATATGGTATGAGTGTGTGTGGCAGTCGACACTAAGTGGTTGAAAAAAAGTCAACCATTTGGAAAAAAATCACCTTGAGCGGATGAAGATCTGCCTCTCAAACCTATTTTTAGAATTTTATTAATTTAAAACTCTTGAAAGCGGGACCCATAATTAGGTTTTATTATTAAAAAAACGGAGAAGCATATGTTCAGCCGCTTGGAGAGATGTTTTCTCTCCATACGGGTAAACATCAGTCGCTTAGTCTCTTAATTTAGCTTCTCATGGTCAGAAAAACACTCATTGAGCCAGTCCCTCATTGATTTTGGTAATAAATGAGTGTTTAAAACACTCATTACATATCCCTTGCTCTCGTTATTTATATAAAACAAGAAAATAACATCCTTCCCTTGATTTGTCAAAATTTGTCACCATTTTTAAAAATTTAAACGGTTTTCAAAAACTCAGAAAACCAATCACGATCTCGAAGTAAATCTCTCTAGAGTATTTTTTTTCCATCAACTGCCTCTTGTAAGTTCTTTTTGTTTTTTTTGATCGATAAAGAATTTGGTGCTGGCGAGTTTCGAACTCAGGTCACTAGTATCATCCCCAACAACTTTACTACTGTACTCAGGTCACTGACAACTTTATCCCCTTGTAAGTTACACTAGGAGATAAGTATTATGGACTGTATCAACTCGATAACGTTGACTTATTGGATTGAGGAACGGACAAAGCAGAATCTGAGTACAAAAACATACTTCACACCCAAAGCAACTCGGCATACTATGTCATTCATAAGGCAATGCAGAATTTCACTTAGATTAACAGGAGCGAAAGATGATGAAGATTTACGTATCAATTCAAGCATTAAGGCAACTTCTTCTTCTCTAACAGCTCAATATGATAGAACCCTCTTGGCACTCAAAAGTTCCAGGATTGCTATCTTTCTGGCTTCTCTCCAGTGATCGCCATAAGTAGCAAAAGCAATATCAGAATAACCATAAAAGAGTTTCTTTGCAGCATATAACGTGGGTCTAGTTGAAAACACAAGATCATGCGTTTCCATTATCTCTTTCGCCATATCCGCGGAAGAAACAACCAAAGTTGGAATTGAACCTAGTTTAAGATACATTAGAGGCCCGTATTCCTTGGAAAGCTTCTCAAGCGACACATGTAGTAGTAAGTCACTGCCAATCTGGTGCAAGTTTCCAATTATAGGAATTCTTCTTGGTCCTGGTGGCAAACTCCATTTCCCATTTCTTCTTTGTTGTTTGAACAACAACACCAACAAAGTTACCAGAAAACCTAGTAGTAGAGTCATGAAATGGTAGTAAGAGTAGTGATGAGATCTTACTGTACTCGACATTTGAACTAGAAAGAAGTAGATTGGTGTCATTTCTTTGATCTTTAATCCAAAGAGATCTCAGGCTAGCAAGTTATTATTCTTACAGGTTGCTGCTGCACCACTTTTATACAGAGAAAAGGTGATGGAATAGGAAAATATCAAATACACGAACAAAAAAAACTTGTGTGACCCAAATCGTGTTAGGAATTGATCACGCATTCTATATCAAATCGTGTTAGGACCATTTCTGGACATTTCCGAAAAGTTCAGATCTTGTGGATGTAAAAACTATTGATCATTTCCAAACTTTACCCAATTTTTATAAGGACAAAATGTTACGGCATGTCCTTATATGGATAATTGCGTAGACAGTTTGGTGATCTATACTATAAATGGACTGTCAGGAATTCCCGTTAGGATGAACATAGTTGCAGTTATACTAATTACGAGCTCTTTTTTATGTACGTGTTTTGATAGGGTACGTATGTTGAAGTACTGGCGTTGTTATATGGGGATTTTAATAAAATGCCACACTTCCAATTTCATGTTTAAGAAAGTGCCACTGTTTTTTTCAAAATTTATTTAATGCCACACATTTGACTATTTCCATCCTGTTTTTTTTGAAAAAACGGTTAATTGCCGTTAGTGCATACGTGTCATTAAATTGCCCATATAAAATGACATTCAAGCCCCTGAATCATTTAACTAGGACGAGTTAACAAGTGATTGAGTAGAGAGAGTTAACTTGTGACTCAATACCGAGTTGAATCAAACTGAAATCGGCTGTGAAATCCCATAGTCAACATTGCACCGCCTAATTTGATGTTGCACCATAGTGGTGCTTCACTAAGCCAGTATAGCACCTGCGTTCACTAGCAGATGTATTCTTGTTGCTCAAATTCTTTTGAACTTTGCATGTAGCTTCTGCAACTGCTATCTCTCAGCATTGCAGCCTATTCCTTGCATCACCACCTGCATCACACTATTTCTCTGTAAATCCAACGCCATTCTCAGCTCACTGTCACTAACAACACCTTAGTGCAACATCATCATTTACAACTCTGCAAATTATATTCTTCCACCAATTTCACTTCCTTGTCATCTCGAAAGCAAATCTATACTTATCTGTCATACATAGGCTACAACACATCTCTCCATCATTGCAACACTATGAGCATCAACACATTATTTCTACAGCAATAACTCAAACATTTCATCTCCAACTTCTCTCAATCGCTGCAACAACATCAGCTGCAATTTGTACCTAAAACCTAGGCATTCATCTATCCCAGTTCTTCTTCATTGTTTACTGAATCTCAACATCTCTCTCAACTACAGACTCAATACAAACTGCAGCTGCAACATCCACTAGGCCAAACAACCTCAAAATCCTAGCACCACCATCTTCTCAATTTCATCTCAAGTACCCATTTCTTTTGACTGCCACAAACAAATCAATTTAAACCACAAATTTCTTCTGTCTTCATCTTTGATTCAATATCATGTATCAAACCCATGTTCTTATATGAGCAACAGAAATTTCATTACAGACCCACATCAATTCTTCATCTCCTGCTCAAACAAATCCAACCAATATTTCTCTCTTCTTCCTAATTCTAAAACCTCCATGGCAATTCAATCTGCAAAAACTCAATCCTTCACAAATTCTCGATCTGAAACTTCACGAATTCTCGATATGAAACTTCACAATTCACACAAATCCAACAATCAAACAAATCTATTTCACTTATAAATTTTCTTATAAAAAAATTAAAAATCACAATTAATTTAGCCATTAACAGGAAATCATGAAACCCCTCTTTCTGATTTTACAGCCTTCCAATTAAAACCCCTTATGTAATAAACCTTAACAACATCTTCCCCATTTTTTCCCAAAAAAATCTGATTAGGAACAGCTTTACCCCTTTCCCAAACAAATTGAAGTAATCGGTGAAAGAGAAAAAGAAAATGGTGATTCTGGTGGTGGTCGTGACTGTAAGAAGAAGAAGGAAAAAAGGAAAAGAGAGGCGAGAAGAGAAGACGAAGTGAGTGTCTCTTAGTTTAGGGTTAGGTTATTATATGTGTGATGAAATAGAGGGCTAGGATTAGAAAATTTTATCAGATCAACGGTTAATAATATAACCGGTTTATTGGTTCGACTCAACAGGTCGGTCGGTCCTGTGCAGCCATAGATTATCAGGAAATTGAGAAGGTTAGTTTGGTAATGATGCCACATGTTTTGGACTTTTTCAATGACGGTTGACTAATCAAGTGGGCCTTAACAGAAAACTTAACATGTGTGGCATTTTATAAATACTGAAAAAAACGGTGGCGTTTTATTAAATCGGAAAACCAAAGTGTGGCATTTTATTAAAATTCCCTTGTTATATTTGATGTAAAATCTTCGAATTCAAAAATAAGAATGCATGGTAGTACTTGATAGGGTTGGGTATCACATGATCATATGTTGTTGGCCTATATCAAAAATTATGAAGGCACCCCACAATAAATTACCAGCACACATATGGGTGGCTGTATACACAGACAGATAAAACAACTGCGCCATAAAACTCAGGGTACATGCATTCTCTGAAATAACTGAGAAAATGAATTTGGGGCAGAGATTACTGCATATGAGACCAATCTCTAATTATGAAATATTTGTGAGAAACTATTATAACATGTCACAAGTTCTAGCACAAACAAGTAGAAGAATTAGGAAATGGTAGTAGTAATGAGAGCTCATTGTTCAGGGTAAATGGTAGTTGTCGCACAAACAAGCTTTGAACTTCAAATGACTAAATGAGTTTAGGTTAGCAAGTTCTTTGTTCAGGGTAAGCACGCCATTAAATAAGAAACGCCAAGACGACACATGTCGGCGCCACGATGAAATTGATTTCAGGTGAGGCCAAGTCATATTTTCTTCACGTGTCATTGTCATGTCATGGTGGCTTACTATTTAGAGCAACTGCAGCATTGAGGTTCTATATAGCCAAATTGCTATCTCATATATGGCATTTGATTGGGAAGCATACCAAATTCGCAGAAACAACATAGTTTAAAACTACATTTGTACTTAAACCTAATCATTAACTTACTGCGACTTAAACGCATTTCAAAAGATCGTGTTTCTGAGACGCGTTCTTAAACTGTTTTTGGAAGATGACACAGTTTATAACAACGTTTAGAGAAATGAAGTTAATAATTACTTGAGACATGAATGGTTTTCAAAATATCGTTTGTCTGTAAACGGTGTTTAAATCTGTGTTTCGTTTGACGGTTTTTAAATACTCGTTTAATACAAACGGTTTTATAAACTATATTTAGGTGGAGACTCGTGCAAGCCAAACGGTGTTATAAAGTGCATTTCGTGTGACAGTTTTTAAAAACCCGTTTAAGGCAAACAATTTTATAAAATAAGTTTAGAATTAGGCGCGCTTTATAGACGCGTTTGATAGAAAAATGAAGATAGCATCTCAGTCGCATAAAAAATAGATTTAATCCGGCCCCTTCGTTAATTTGTGCACTTTATAAAATGTGTTTCAATATGAAAGGATTTATAAAATGAGTTTCCATATGAACGGATTTATAAAATGAGTTTTGATACGAACGGATTTATAAAATCTGTTGCATGAAACGTAATTTTTAATTACGCTCGAGTTTTTAAAGCAATCATAAATACCGTTTACAGTGAAATGAATTTTATATAAACGTTTATAGGAATGAAATTAAAAAAGACGTCCCACTTTCACGTATTTTTAAATCATGCATTTTATACTAAATGACCGAGCGTAGTGGATGGTTTCTTATTAATTTTGGAATTTTGTCGATGTCGAAACTACGACCCCAAGTTAGTTTTTAAGAAGAATACATTTGTGCTGCTAACAGTCAGTTAGTCTTATCAGTAGAGTCTTTCACTTTTAAGTCTCAAGGTTATTGGCAGGACCGGCCCTGGGATCGAACATCCTAAAGCATATGCTAAAAGATGCCCCTCTACCCATTTGAACAAGTCAGCATAAGTTTGACCATGAATGGAAACGCAATCCAATGAATATTTTAGTAACAAGAGTTCAGGGTTTATATCTTAGTAACACTGAAGTCATTAACTTAGACTTAGATTGCAAATGCAATCCAATGAATATTTTGCATTGCATTAAGAGTGTAGGTGACCGTGTATATGCAATAAAACATATGTTAAACATCAAGATCTTAGTTATATGATGAGAGAGTGTCTGTGTGTGAGACAGATCAGAGGGATGAGTGATATTATTGGCTAAATCAGTGGTTTAATGACTGATAGCAGTTTAGATGTAGAATATATGGTATGAGTGTGTGGCAGTCGACACTAAGTGGCTGAAAAAAAGTCAACCATTTGGAAAAAAATTCACCTTAAGCGGATGAAGATCTGCCTCTCAAACTTATTTTTAGAGTTTTATTAATGACTAATCGAGTCAACATGATGTTGTAAATGACTATTCGATTCAACAAGGAGTGTGTTTCACCTGGTGTGTACGTACGGCTATTTAATAAACGCCTTACGGTATATCCTTTTAAATTTAGCAATGAGCAATTGGAGCACCTAAAAAGGTTGTACTTAGGATGAAGTTACTAACTTACTACATTAATGTCTCATTTAAATAGCTTCCCTCAGAGCAGGAGTTATGGAGTGAGGATTTTCATTCAATATGAATGAGTCTCAATGGATTTGCTCAAATTAGGTGCTATTATGGAGTGAGAACATCCACTCATTCATCAATAATCATTCATGCACTCATTGGTCACTTTTCAACATTGAAAACTTAGGGGAAGTTGTTCCACTGTGTTTTTTTGGTATTGAGTATCTGCACTACATTCTCCATGAGAACTTTGTTATTTCGTTGGAAAAACTGGGTCATTGCTGCCTTTTCTAATTGTATTCTAATTATTTTTCCGAAGAATCTTTACGGGAAAGGGACTGTATCGGAAAGTTCACATCACATGAAGGAAGCTGTTCTTTAGGATCCAAGGAAAAGGTACCTTACAGTAATTTGATTGTGCACGTAGTTTTGTTTTTGCTAATTTGTATGGTCCAGAAAAATTACTTAGATTAGATTGTTAGTAATACTATTGGCTAAATCAGTGGTTTAATGACTGATAGCAGTTTAGATGTAGAATATATGGTATGAGTGTGTGGAAGTCGACACTAAGTGGCTGAAAAACGTCAACCATTTGGAAAAAATCACTTTGAGCGGATGACGATCTATCTCTTAAGCCTATTTTTAGAGTTTTATTAATTTAAAATTCTTGAAAGCGGACCCATAATTAAGTTTTATTATTAAAAAAAACGGAGAGGCGTATGTTCAGTCGCTTGGAGAGATTTTTTTTCTCCGTACGGATAAACATCAGTCGCTTAGTCTCTTAATTTAGCTTCCCATGGTCAGAAAAACACTCATTGAGCCAATAGCTCATTGATTTTGGTAATAAATGAGTGTCTAAGAGCGTCCACAGTGGTGCGAGTATAACCAAAGACCAAAGACTAAAAAAAAAGACCAAATTTGGGTTTAGTCCGTCATGTGGCGTAGTGGGAAAAGAGTATATTTGGTCGTGCGTTGATAAACATTACGCCTGGGATCAGGCGTTGGTAAAGATAACGCCCGAATGGGGCGTTGGTAAAGATAACGCCCGAGTGGGGCGTTGGTATTGTTCTACGCTTCACAAACAAAAAAAAAAAGAAAAAGAAAAAAATGGGGCGTTAAGTATATCAACGCCCCATGTAAGTTTTGAAAATTTGTGAAAGTGGGGCGTTAAGTATATCAACGCCCGTTTCATGCGTACATTATATCAACGCCCCATCGGGCGTACATTATATCAACGCCCCGTTTCAGGCGTACATTATATCAACGCCCCGTTTCATGCGTACATTATATCAACGCCCGATGAATGGCGGAGATTATATCAACGCCCGATGTGTAGCGGAGATTATATCAACGCCCGACTATATTTGGATTTGGTCCTGATCGCAGACCAAATTTGGTCTGGATTTTACTCTTTGATCAAATTTTGATCGATGGTCCGTCCCACTACGCCAGCCCACTCGACTGAAAATTTGGGTTTAGTCGTCCATTGCAGTTGCTCTAAAACACTCATTCCATATCCCTTGCTCTCATTATTTATTTAAAACAAGAAAATAACATCCTTCCCTTGATTTGTAAAAATTTGTCACCATTTTTAAAATTTTGAACGGTTTTCAAAAACTCAAAAAACCAATCACGATTTCGAAGTAAATCCCTCTGAGTAATTTTTTCCATCAACTGCCCCTTGTAAGTTTTTTTTTGTTTTTTTTGATCGGTAAAGAATTTGGTGCTGGCGAGTTTCGAACTCAGGTCACTAGCATCATCACCCAACAATTTTACTACTGTACTCAGGTCACTGAAAACTTTATCCCCTTGTAAGTTACACTAGGAGATAAGTATTGTGAACTGTATCAACTCGATATTGTTGACTTATTGTACTGAGGAACGAACAAAGCAGAATCTGAGTACAGAAACATACTTCACACCCAAAGCAACTCGGCATACTATGTCATTCATAAGGCAATGCAGAATATCACTTACACCTTGTTTGTTTGCAGCTGAGTCATCTGAGTCATCTGGATCTGAGTCGTCTGGATCTGAGTCAAATCACCTGACTCATCTGGATCTGACTCACTAATAGGAACAGAAGATGAAGAATATTGATGTATTAATTCAATCACTAAGGCAACTTCTTCTTCTCTAACAGCTCGATATGATAGAACCTTCTTGGCACTTAAAATCTCCAGGATTGCTATCTTTCTGGCTTCTCTCCAATACTCGTCGTAGGTAGCAAAAGCAATATCATAACAATCATAAAAGATTTTCTTTGCAGCATATAATGTGGGTCTACCTGAAAACACAAGATCATGTGTTTTCATTATCTCTTTCGCCATATCTGCGGAAAAGACAACCAAAGTTGTAATTGAGCCTAGTTTAAGATACATTAGAGGACCATATTGCTTAGAAATCTTCTCAAGTGATATGTGCAGTAAGTCACTGCCAAGGTGGTGCAAGTTTCCAATTATAGGAATTCTTCTTGGTCCTGGTGGCGTACTCCAATTCGCATTTCTTCTTTGTTGTTTGAGCAACAATACTAATAAAGTTAACAAAAAAAAAAACTACTAGTAGAATCATGAAATGGTAGTAAAAGTAATGATGAGAACTTATTGTGGTACTCGACATTTGAACTAGAAAGAAGAGGATTGGTGCCATTTCTTTGATCTTTAATTTAAAGAGATCTTAGGCTAGAAACTTATTATTCTTATAGGCTGCGCCACTTTTATATAGAGAAAATTTCATGAAATGGAAAAAAATCAAATAAACAAACAAGCAAACAAAAATTGTGCGACCCAAATCACCGACCACGTATTCTGAAGCCAACTTAAATCATGTTGGGACCATTTCTGGACATTTCCGAGAAGTTCAGATCTTGTGGCTCCAAAATCTATTGATTTCTAAACTTTAACAGTGAGATCGAGCAAGAAAGAGGAGGGCACAAACGCGGAAGCAATAAATGACTACATTGATAATCAATTCGGTGTACAAATTTTGATGGTTGACAGTCTATTTATAGTTTAACAAACTTGACAAATATTCAAAACACTTTCCTAACATAAAACAACTCTAAATAAGGAACTCTTCTAGAACCAAACAACTTGTTTCCCAAGATAAATCGACTTCCAAATATAGTCTTGGTTTATTATTTCCAACATCCTCCCTTAAACCAAGACTTCCTTATGAAAACATTCTTAAATATGTTTGTAAGCGACAAACGATTTACTCTTTTCAACACTCTTCCCGGCATGTTCACTAACTCTTCAGGACCTTTGATTTATTCAGTAAAATATTTCTGTACTCCCTATAAAGCATGCAAACTTGCATATCCAACCATCTCCCTATGATACCGCAGCATCATAGTAACATTCTCTAACAAGCTAGAAGCACAATCCTTTTTGGTGTGCTCTATCCACTTGCTAAACGAACAAGAAACCAACTAACCAAATACTTTATTTATTTATTTATTTATTACCTACTTCACATGTTAAAGACACAAGAGTCACAACCTCACTATTGTGATGTTTGCTACGACTGATATTTTTTTTTCAGTTCACAAACCTTTCTTCTCTATATTGTTGCATAAACTAGATGTTTGAGCATTTAGTTTATGCGTCTGTCATTTCGAGCATCTGGTTGAACTTGCTTGACCGTTACCGCTGGCTTCACCCTGAGTTAAACTCTATTGATAGACAAACGTTCCTACTCAACACATAAACCAAACTGAAAAGGCGAGGGTACCCAAATATACCTCAAGCTAAAAAAATTCCACCAATAATTCCTTTATCCGAAAGTGATTGACTATAAACTGAGTCGAAACAATGCAACTAATCGGTTCACACTTCGTGTGATCGTCTATGGGTACGAGATCGAGACAATACAATAACGAAGTATGTTTACTTGATAAGACGTTCGGACTTAACCAAACACAATAGGATTGCTATCAAGTAAATGGGAATTAACATTTGTGTAATTTAATTTAAATTATAATAACAACAATTATAATTTTGGAAAATAAAAGTAAATGACACAACAAGATTTTGTTAACGAGGAAAACGCAAATGCAGAAAAACCACGGGACCTTGTCCAGAATTGAATACTCTCAGGATTAATCCTCTATACAAAATCAAACCAACTTCGTATAGTTGAGACCAAAAAATAAACCTATAGTTCACCTAGTTCCGTCTGTATTCCAACGCCTCCGACCTGTAATAAGTCACCTACTTGGAACAATTCCTTTGGTTCGTATTCCAAACAGTAAAGGAACAACAAATCTTTTTGGTATCAACTCTCTTCAACCAAGTGATATGAGTTCGAAAAAGGCTCTTCTGTTTATCTCAATAAACTCCTTCGTCAGGTTCTTAGATCTATCTTATTCTCAACTACCAAAGGTAATTGTTAATATTTTGCAATCAACACTTTTAATCACAGAGAATTGTATTGGTGCCGATCTACACAACTAATCTACCACAAGGATAAACCGATTATATCTGGATCCTCTTTTACCGAAGCAAGTATTGTGCACACCAACGATTATAAACCCAAGTCATAAATATTCAATATCTTCTTTGTCTTCAAATCTTCTTAGATCTTCAGTAAACGCCTTCACATAACAACTTGAATCTCTTGTGATCAATCACGCACATAACGGAGTCTGTTAACAATGGAATATCACAAGATCGTCTTTAGAACTATAAACAGTCTAAAGATCCCTGTCTAAACTTTGATCTAGTTTGAGTGAATCTTATATCAGAAGAGAAGATTTTCAAGCATAAACAAACTAGGTGCAATCAAAGTTCAACCACAGTTAGTCAACCAAATCAATCCAAAACATGAGATAAACCGCAATTATCTAGTTTCCCACCAACGGTACTAATAGTGCTTCTAAATCCCAAATAAGACTTTAAACTGAGAGGTCGTAAGATATTTTTCCTAATTAGGTTAATCTCCTCTCCGAATAGGCGGCTTCACCAGTAACAAAACAACCGAGGAAGTTTGCTGTCACATAAGGATTAGTTTGCCCGAAATGAAAACTTCAAGTATTTATAGACAAGGAAGTTTGGACACCAAGGAATTTCCAAAACCAAAAATATTCTCAATATATGCAATAAGTTCCAAATTCGGTTTCCATAAATCCTGAAAATGCTCTGTCCAAAATATTGACCGAAAATCTCTTTGGAAAATCTCTAACTAGTAAATGCACATTACTAATTCTTATTTTCCATATATAAAATTAAAAACCTTAAATAAAAAATTCTTAACTTATTTATTTCGATCCTGAGATTTTCTTCCTTTAGCTATTAATGAATAAATTTGAACAATAAAAGATAAGCATTACTGCACGTGTTCAAAGTGTGTCAACATCCTTGCTTTGTAAGTCCTTTTTCATACTTACAACCTTGAAACCGATTTGCCACACTTCCAAACAAGTTTAGAATTAGTTCATCTGAGTTTCAAGAACTATGTGATTGATCAAGAACACTCAATCACAAATCATGGGTTTAACGATTCTACCAAAATAAGTTTCGGTTCTACCTCCATGTGAGTATTGTACATAGTCAGACTAGCTTTTCAAAATTCGGTTGACTAGGTACTAGGATCGGTTCCCCACATATATATGGTATCTAACTTGTATGTGTTGCACATGTCCATATGATCGGTTCCCCTTTGCCTAAAAACGTGTTGCACATGTCCATAGGATCGGTTCCCCTTTCTGCTACAAACCTTGCTGCACCTCATACAAGGATCGATTCCCCTTTATGATGTGTTGCACCTCTTACTATGATCGGTTCCCCTTTACCCAGAGTTGGTCATACACAAAACCACAATATTGATCATACCATCTCAGGTGATTACTTAAGATCGGTTTCACTAATAAAAGTCATACCAATACATAAGTCAGGCCTTTGTGAATAGCTAGCTAACCTATACGAAGTTGACTCTAGTACATAATCAAGCGACTCTTTAACTGAGTTTTAATTCACTAAAATATGACAACCAAACTTGGAATACCAACGCTTGGTGGGTTCAACCGAGCTATGCTCTAACAATCTCCCCCTTTGTCAATTTTAGTGACAAAATTCTTACATCATATGGATAAAAAAATTACAAGAATTCATTACACATACGCTTGATTCACGAATTCAACAGCATAATAACATGTATACATTCAATCCTTGAATGTCGTTGTTGACATTATAATAACAATGCTAATACTCCCCCTAAAGGTGAGATAGGTAGATTTTCAATCCGCACGTCTATGTTATTCCCTTTGTAGGTATGATATGCTACTCCCCCTTAGTCTATGCTTTTACTCTTTCGTTAGATAAACGTTTAAGCACCAATGTCCTTTCCCCTAGTGATACCAATCAATATAAAATCAATATCAGTATCACTTGTTTACTCCATATATTTCTCCCCCTTTTTGTCACAAAATGACAACGAAACGAAAAAATAAAGGACAAACCGAAAGGATCTTACAAATCTCAATAGACTTGCAACCTATAGAGTTAAGCACGACGGTTCCACACACCATTTTTGATAACCAATATCAAAACTGAAACTACAAATTAATCTGTTTTGATATGTTACCAAGGAAATAATTTCCCAAAGTAATTTTTCCAAATAGTTTAGCTAACCAAAAATCAACTAAGCACTTTAGTTCCTTTGCTAAACCGATTGTACAAATACAATCGCTTCATTCGATAAGACCAAAATAAAGATAACTCTATCTTTGTATCAGGTTCTAATTATCCATATAACTTAGACCTTTAACTTTTAAACAAGACAAGTACTAGGTTAGTTAACTAGCATTTCTTGTTAAGGCATTCGATTAGACTTGAATAACCGAAACCTCCACTTTGATAAGTCTAACTAAGATCAAAATTAACTTAGTTTCTCTTATCCGGAATCGAATTGGACTAAACAATTCATCCCGTAAATCTTTTCTGTCGTTAAGCTATAAACAATTCATACAAACCAAATAAATCAACTTGCATAATTATTCACCTCAACCGGAAGTAATTGAAACAACATAAACATTAAAGCACCGCAATTGCACCAAAATTTTGTAACCCTAAACGATTGATACCATACAATAAAGTAAGATAACAATAGTTTTTCTTTACCGGAACCAATTGAATCACACACACATCCATACACACATAATGGAATAAAACATCAATTGTATCGAAATTTTGTTAAGCAAAAGCAATAAATATACGCAATAAAATCAGGCTTTTCTTAAATAGGAAAACAATTAACTAACAAGATTGTTACCTCCAATTTCGCATCCACTTCTCCAATATGTTTGCATCTTGTTCTAGGGAGAATTGATATCGAAATATCATTATGTTGTCATCCTTATGCAAAACAAAAGAATAAAAACAACCAACCTTTACCAGAGAAAGGTTGAAAACCGGTTTTTAACTATTGCAAGCAAAAGTTGAAAACCCTGAAACACATATGCTTTTATGCTAAACCAAAACCGATTCAACATATTGTGACTTTTTCACATATTGTTTCTATCAGAACCCCTCATGATCCTTTGATAAAGTCTACCAATATGGGCTAGAACTTAATCCTGCCAAATCAAAAAGTCATCCAAACCATAAGGGTTCACAACATTATCAGATCGAATATCAAGGTAATAAAACCGAAATCAAACATCCCATAAACATACATAGCAATAAAATAAAGCATTCAAGCACAGGCTATGTAAATCAAAAACTATCATAAGAAAAATTATAAATCAAATAATTTTATTCATAATAGACTTAATACAATCATTAAAATAAATCAAAAATTGATGTCTATTATCCTAGATTAAGTATCACATCATATAACTTAATCTCTAGTGGTGATATTGTTGTTCACTGAGGTTTCTTCAGTGTTCAAACTTTTAAAGCATGTCTCAAGAGACTTTTCTGCAACCACTTCCTATTTCTCAAGCTTTTAAACTTGAATCTTCATGTCAGCAATATCAACTTTTGTTTTCTCAATCTTATCCTTGAGCCAGTCCTAATTTCGAACTGTTATTATGAGATTGGTTCTTAGTTCTTCAAAACATTGGATATAGTCAATCATACTATCAGAACGAATCCACTTGGTTTTGGTTGGATCTTGAAGGTTGTAGGCCACAGACATGACTCATCTTGGGATCCAACTGAACTATCAAAGTCATAATCAGACATGATTCTTGATATGTTTTTCTTCTTCCTCTCTGTATTGATTCCTTGACAATCTTTAACCTTTTGAGATTCCTCCTTATTAGCCTTTGTGATACTGCGAGTTATTGGAGGCATGCTCGGTTATATAAAAAAGATTGATCAGGGTATCAAAATACATGCAAGAGATAGTTTCCCTTAATAAGAGACGACTTTCGAACCGAAAGATATCAGGGGAATACGAAAATAATAAAGAATATATTTTGTTTCCTTTGTCTGAACTTCTCATGCTGGGAGTTTTATTAAAATTCGAAAATTCTAAATAAAACTTATTTTTAGAAGATCATGATAAACATGAACACCCTTTTAGACATACATGGATTCGCAGTAATCCATAAAATGTCACAACTTTTCTGATAAACAGCTACACAAACAAATGTACTCCAGATTTATTGTGCCTTTCCTATCCATGATTAAGAGTACGGAAAAAGATGAGAGTGCACAATTTTGATACAACTAAGTTGCATCGGAGTAAGCCTTTTCTAGCTTATAGTGAGTATCAGAAACATAGTTCATGTTTCTCTTAGGGAATTTCTGCCCAAAATATTTTCTCCCAAGACGATGATCTTTTCTAACTCTAGAGATATGATCATGTAGAGAAACTGTACTGATGTGAGAATTTTCAGAGATAAATAGATCTCTCTTAATTCTTTCAATGAGATTTTCATATGATTTTCTCATTCTAAGGACTTCCTTATGATTCATATCAGTGTGATTATTTGAAACAATTATCGGAAATTCCTGATTGTTTCCTTTGGCAGAGATTCTCTCTTTCCCTTTCTTCTGGAGTCGTTCATCATCAAAACAACTATTTCGATATGGATGAGGAGAAATTTTTTCCAGAAGCGATTATTAATTATTTCCTCTGATCCTTTTGAGTTGATCTTATCGGGTAGTGGTATGATCTGTCTTTCTACTGAGGAATGGTCTTTCAGTTTTTTAAGACAAGAAATTTCTTTCAATATTTTTACCACCGTATGTTGAAGAAGTATAAGTTTCCTGTCAAGTGATTGAAAGTTGTATTCCTTTAGATAATGTTCATGGAATCGGGTCAAAGTTTCCTTTGGACAAGATTTCGTTTGATCATCAGTAGATATAGAATATGGTTTCTTATCCTCTTCTGACTTGATGTAGTTAGGAAAACTACCATCATCTTGATCTGTTTCAGATGTGACTAAACCGGTTTTATCACATTCTGTAAAAGTCGAGCAAGGACTTTTAGTTTCCTCAATATCAGAAGAAATCACAATAGCATCATTCGCTAGAATCATAGGACGTGTTTCTTTAACTAAAGTAAGAGGTTTACCAAGAGCTTCTAATTTGACGGTGAGATCCATATTCTCTTTGGCCAGACAATTCAGTTGAATGTCTTTTTCTCCGATCTCCTGTTTAAGAAGATTTGTCTCTGTCTTTAATATCAGTACTTTAGAAGACATATATTTTATAGGCTTTAGGAGTTTTACCAACTCTTTATCAGCATCTTCTTTTCCATCAGAGATGGACACTGATGTTTTCACAACTCCAGAATCATGAGTCAACGAAGTAGTAACATCTTCAACTTTTGAGTATTCAAACTCTTGCATAACGTTAAATGAATCACACAAATATTCAATTTTTTATAGGTTGGATCGCACCAAATACAGATTGTTAGATGTTTTCGTGTTTGCGTGCTCTGATACCATTTGAAAAGGAAAGGGTACCCAAATATACCTCAAGCTAAAACTTTTCCACCTATAAATCCTTTCTCCGGAAGTGATTGCCTATGAACTGAGTCGATAGAATGCAACTAATCGGTTCACACTTCGTGTGATCGTCTATGGATACGAGATCGAGACAATACAACAAGTAAGTATGTTTAGTTGATAAGAGGTTCGGACTTAAACAAACACAATAGGATTGCTATCAAGTAAATAGGAATTAACGTTTGTGTAATTTACTTTAAATTATAATAACAAAAATTATAATTGCGGAAAATAAAATAAAATGACACAACAAGATTTTGTTAACGAGGAAACCGCAAATGCAGAAAAACCTCGGGACCTTGTCCAGAATTGGATACTCTCAGGATTAATCCGCTATACAAAATCAAACCAACTTAGTATAGTTGAGACCAAGAAACTAAATCTACAGTTCACCTAGTTCCGTTTGAATTCCCACGCCTTCGACATGTCATAAATCACGTACATGGAACAATTTCTTTGGTTCGTATTCCAAACATTAAAGGAACTACAAATCTGTTTGGTATCAACTCTCTTCAACCAAGTGATGTGAGTTCGACAAAGGCTCTTCTGTTTATTTCAATAAACTCCTTCGTCAGGTTCTTAGATCTATCTTATTCTCAATTACCAAAGGTAATTGTTAAGATTTTGCAATCAATACTTTTAATCACAAAGAATTGTATTCATGTCGATCTACACAACTAATCAATCTAATTTACCACAAGGATAAACCGATTATATTTGGATCTTCTTTTACCGAAACAAGTATTGTGCACACCAAAGAATATAAACCCAAGTCAGAATTCAATATCTTCTTTGTCTTTAAATCTTCTTAGATCTTCAGTAAACGCCTGCATACAACAACTTGAATCTCTTGTGATCAATCACGCACAGAACGAAGTCTGCCAACAATGGATTATCACAAGATCGTCTTTAGAACTGCAAACAATCTAAAGATCCCTATAGAAACTTTGATCTAGTTTGAGTGAATATTATATCAGAAGAGAAGATTCTCAAGCATAAACAAACTGTGCAATCAAAGTTCAACCATCGTTAGTCAATCAAATCAACTGAAAACACAAGATAAACCACAATTATCTAGTTTCCCACCAACGGTACTAATTGATCTTCTAAATCCCAAATAATACTTTAAACTGAGCGGCCGTAAGAGATTTCGCCTAATTAGGTTACTCCCCTCTCCAGATAGGCGGCTTCACCAGTAACAACACAACCGAGGAAGTTTGTTGTCACGAAGGATTAGTTTGCTCGAAATGCAAACTTCAAGTATTTATAGACAAGGAAGTTTGGACAATTTCCAAAACCGAAAATATTCTCAAGATATGCAATAAGTTCCAAATTCGGTTTCCATAAATCCTGGAAATGCTCTGTCCAAAATATTGACCGAAAATCTCTTTGGAAAATCTCTAACTAGTAAATGCATATTACTAATTCTTATTTTCCATATATAAAATTAAAAACCTTAAATAAAAGATTCATAACTTATTTTATTTCGATCCTAGGATTTTCTTCCTTTAGTTATAAGGAATAACTTTGAACAATAAAAGATAAGCATTACTGGACGTGTTCAAAGTGTGTCGACATCCTTACTTTGTAAGTCATCTTTCATACTTACAACCTTGAAACCGATTTGCCACACTTCCAAACAAGTTTAGAATTGGTTCATCTGACTTTCAAGAAATATGTGATTGATCAAGAATACACAATCACAAATCATGTGTTTAACGGTTCTACCAAAACAAGTTTCGGTTCTACCTCCATGTGAGTATTGTGCGTAGTCACACTAGCTTTCCAAAATTCGGTTGACTAGGTACTAGGATCGGTTCCCCACATATATATGTGATAGACACATTTTTGTGTCTAATTTGTCCTCAATGTTTTGTATTGTTGGTACTCGATTTCGTACTTACTATGGTGTTTTATGTGTTTGTAGGTATTTTTGGGAAATAAACATTTTTGGAAAATTCGGCTCGAAAAATTGCTCAGGGCACCCCCAGAAAAGTACTAAAGGCACCCTCATTTTGGATAAGGGGCACCCCAGTACACCCCCAAAGGCAGCTGCTATCGGCACCCCTACTCTGGATAGGGGCAACACTTTCTTCTCCACGGCTTAAACATTTTTGGCGGGAAAGTGCAGGTTTGAATATTGTTCACCTGCGGAGTTTGATGTTCTCAATTTGGAGGAGTTGTGGCGAGATTCAATGACTCCAATCGACTCATTCTATCCTGTTACATCACACAGGACTGGTAAGTCCTTCATATTCGAAAAATGTGGGACAAATATGCGGATTTTCTACACATCAGGGAGTACGTGTGCGGATGAGATAATTACGGGATTACATCGTGATTTTATGTGTTTGGATAGAGCTTGGACGCTGCAGAAGCGTGTGCGAGTTAAATAAGGAAGAATCAGCACTCGTTGACAACGTGAGAAGAGAAGAATGGGAAGAAAATATTCCCGAGAAGATATCCCTTCACTGCAGAATAAAGAGAGATTACTGTGAGTTATTATGGAGATTTTTCTTCGCCTGTTGAGTATCACCCTGGGGTAGCAGAGAAGGTCGACGGAGAGTTTGGGAGATTATAGAGCATCATGGAGTGGAGAAAATCAAGTTCCAGAAATATTTTTCTGCTGCTGCTCATCTGAAGAACAGACCATCCAAGACAGTCGTTTTTCAACAATGGAAATGACACACATGCGAGGGTCGAGAATCAGCGACAATACTGTTCTATCGTTCTTTTCAGTTTGTAACACTTATAACTGTTGCAAACCCGGTTTTTAATAGTTTTTCTCCATTTCATCTTTGTAAACACCCTTTGAGCAATAAAAATAAATTTTGAGTGTGTTTCCAACATGATGATGAGATAATTTTCCCACGACCAAGGCAATGAGGAAGCTATTCACTCATGAATAATGGGTAACTATTTCATTTTCTCTAATCTTTAATTATAATTCACTCAATAACTGCTCTTGCAGAGTTTTTAAATGTTTACATAATTTTCTTAATTACTTGTGATTCAATTTGATAGATTATACTTTGTTTAATCATTTTATAATCTATGCTTGGGGAATAAATTAATATTTGAGAATATGTTTGATTATTCGTGAATTAAGAAATAAGGGACTTAAAAGATAAATAGAGTTTTGGATTATTTACCATAATTTATTCATGTGTGATAGTGGAATCAGTGTCTTGGTTCTTCCTAATAATCTTGAATTAAGTTTTGTTTGTTTTTAAATTTTATTAAATCTTAAATCCTTTGCTTTCACAAGTCTCAACGAATTTTATACTACAACTCAATTGAAAATCACATCAATTTTTGGCGCCGCTGAAGCGGATTTGTCTTTAGGATAGAGTTTTTAGATTTTTTTTTAGGTTTTTATTTGTTTTTCATTTTTATTTTTTTTGTTCTTCTTTATGTTTTTGGGTTTTTGTCTTTTCCTTACAGATTTTGGAGCGAAAGAAAAATTTGCCAAAGTTTTTGGTGAATACTTAAAGATTTGGAGTACAAGCAAATAGAAGGGAGCGAAAGAAAAGAAGAATTAAAAAAAAAAAAAAGAGAGATAGAGAGACAATTTTTTTTTTTAGATTATCTTTTTCTTTTGCACTTTATTTTTGGACTTTGGACTGTGGACTTTGGGACTTTATTTTTTTTAAACTCTACGGAAGGGTAGTTTAAATATCAATTGTTTGCAGAGAAGGACGGCGATTACGATATCGCCTCGGCCCCTCGGGTTCGTACATGACATAGGAGTCGTGGCCCGAGTCGACTTCAGCGGTTCATCTCCCATCCGGTACGGGAGGTAAGTTTGTCGAAACACTCGCGAATATCCTGTCAGCGAGTTACTGTATTCCTTCGTTTGCATATATGCTGAGGATTTGAAAACGACTGCTTTAATTTCCTAGTAAAGAGCAAGGACTGGCCATACAAGATAAGGGTTCGGATTTCATCACCGTTCCCTTCTTGCCCGCCTTAGGAAAACGAAACCAAACGCGAACCTAAACCTAAAATTTGACTAGAACGAGACCTATAGGGTAACGAGCTTAATAGGAAAGTCATTCGAAAAATATTGGTTACTCTTTTAAGCATGCTTCAAAGTTCATGATGGTTTCTGTGAGTTGAATACACCGCCTTGTAACACCGGTGAGGCCTTGGGTATCAAAGCTCCACTGAGCTTCCCTCGTCTCGATTTAACTTACTTTAACTCGGATTGATTCCAGAGGGGTTTGCTTAAATTTTAACGAATTCCCTTTCGAAGGATTAGAAGCTGGTCTAGAAACAATCTAAGTGGATCCATCATGCTTTTTGTTTGCTAGAAATCAGTAGGTTTGCTGTGGTGGAGTCAGCCTTGTTTGTGTTTGCATAGAACTTCCCTTCCTTTTAGGATTTCTTTCTTTTTCTTTTGTTTTTCTAGTGTATGCCCAAGGTTTGCTTAAATTTTAACGAATTCCCTTTCGAAGGATTAGAAGCTGGTCTAGAAACAATCTAAGTGGATCCATCATGCTTTTTGTTTGCTAGAAATCAGTAGGTTTGCTGTGGTGGAGTCAGCCTTGTTTGTGTTTGCATAGAACTTCCCTTCCTTTTAGGATTTCTTTCTTTTTATTTTGTTTTTCTAGTGTATGCCCAAGGTTATTAAAGATCGGGCTTGGAAAAGAAACATTTTAGGTCGATTGATTAGTGAAAAACCTAGTAGTTCTTCTTGTGAAGGCGGGGAGCTCAAAGACTCTTCTTTTGAGAGCCCTGTTTTTGGAAACTTCAGTTTTGAGAATATGTCTCTTCATGAGGAAAATAACCCTAGTACTTCAGCTGTGCCGGCAATGGCAACTTTTAAAGATTACATGTTCCCAACTAGGTCCACCCGAGCTTCGTGCATTAAATTGCCAGCCACTACGGCTAATTTCGAGATAAAACTTAGTATTCTTCAGATGATCCCTATATTCTTAGGGAAAGATGATGAGAACCCTTATTTTCATATTAGGGACTTTGAGGAAATTTGTGGGACAATTAGGATAAAAGACCTTACTGATGAAGTCTTGAAACTTAAGATGTTTCCCTTTTCCTTGAGAGATAAATCTAAGACCTGGATGAACAACCTACCATCTGAATCCATTGAAATATGGCAGGAACTTATTGCTGCTTTCTATATAAAATTCTACCCTAAGCATAAAACTGCGTCTATTAGGCAGAAAATTAGTGCTAGTGTACAACAAGAGGGAGAGTCTCTTTATAGGTTTTTAGAGAGATTCAATGATCTCCTATCCCAGTGTCCTCACCATGGATTTGATAAGATGAAATTAGTAGAGATTATTTATGATGGTTTAGACTATTCAACCAAATCCATGGTTGAGTCTATGTGCGCCGGTGAGTTCACTAGTAAAAGTGATGATGATGCTTTTACCTTCTTAGGAGCCGTCGCTGAAAAATCCCAACAGTGGGAGTCTTGTGTTGAACCCCCCAAAAGACTCTTGGTCAATAGAAGTATCACCAATGTGGTAGATACAAGCTTCGGGTCTGATGCTAAGTTTGCTGTTTTTTCTAGAAGGTTAGAAGCTTTGGAATTGAATCATCCTAAACATAGGTCTCTTGTTGAACCTGATGATAGGTTTAGAGCCTCTCAAGTGTCTAGTTGTGGAGGAGAACCCAATAACTCGTTTTGGGAAGGTCAGGTTATTGAAGAGCAAGCCGATGCTGTCTATAACAATGCTAGGTTTGAGAACCGTCAGAAGTTTGACCCATACTCAGAGACTTACAACCCTGGTTGGAGAAACCATCCTAATTTTCTTGGTCTAAGGGTCAGAATCAATGACAGTTTAGTAATTCTCATCCCCCCCAGGTTTTGGTTATGCTAAGAACTCTTCAGGTCAACCTCAGTTTCAGAATGAGAAAAAGATCTCCACCTTAGAATAAACCCTTATTATGTTATCAAAGAACCATGAGATGTTATCAAAGAACCACTATGGTTTTCAAGAAGAAACCAAGCAGAATTTTAAGAATAATTCCCAGTCTCTAGCTAACTTAGAACTTCAAGTCGGCCAAATAGCTAAGTTTCTTAGTGAAAGAGAATATGGAAGATTCCCTAGTCAAACTGATCATAACCCTAAAAGAGAGAAATCGTACAATCATGTGAATTCTATAACAACCCTTAGGAGTGCAAAGAAAGTTGAAAATAAGGTTGCCATGTCTGATAGTGAACATGATGTAGTTCACCCTTCTAAGCCAGAAAATGAGGAGACAGAGACCAATGAGGGTCATGCTGAGCCCGACTTTGTTCCCAGAGCCCTGTTCCCCCAGCTGCTAGTTCCAACTAAGAGGGAATCCAACTTTAATGATATACTGGAGGTTTTTAAGCAGGTTACTATCAACCTCCCATTGTTAGGTGTGATTAAGCAGATTCCCGCTTATGCCAAGTTTCTTAAGGATATGTGTACGCGAAAGCGAAAAATTAGTGTCCAGAAGAAAGCCTTCCTAGCTAGTCATGTTAGTTCTATTATTCAGAATACCACTACTCCTAAGTATAAAGACCCAGGGTCCCCTACTATTTCTCGCACAATAGGTAAACACCGTGTCGAGAAAGCTTTGCTTGACTTAGGAGCCAGTGTGAACTTACTGCCATACCATGTGTACCTTAAGATAGGACTTGGTGAGATGAAACCTACCCAGATGACACTTCAGTTAGCTGATAGGTCCGCTAAAATTCTTCGTGGTGTGATCGAGGACGTTCTTATTGAGGTCGACAAGTTTATTTATCCAGTGGATTTTGTTATCCTAGATACCCAACCTGTCCCTGACCCAGAGAACCAAATACCAGTGATTTTAGGTCGCCCGTTTTTAGCTACATCCAATGCGATCATTAACTGTCGAAATGGTATTATGAATTTGTCTTTTGGTAATATGACTATTGAGATGAACATTTTTAATATTAGTAAGCTACCCTCTGAACTAGATGACTCGAACATAGAAGAGGTGAACATGATAGGAACATTAGTCGAGGAGTCATTACCAAACACTTTGTTAGAAGATCCATTAGAGAAATGCCTAGCCCAATTTGGGATTGATTTTGATGATGACGATGTGATTAATGAGGTGAATGCTTTGTTATATTCAACCCCTTTGATAGACACTAGTAATGGCTGGAAACCTAAGTTTGAACCTCTAACCATTTCTGAGTCTACTCTAGTTCCTTTGTTAGAAAAGCCTCCTAAGTTGGACCTTAAACCATTACCAGATTCCCTGAAGTATGTATTTTTAGGCCCATCTGAAACTTTACCTGTGATTATAGCATCCAACTTGGATAGTGATCAGGAAAGTAGGCTAGTGACCGTCCTTCAGGATAACAAGAAAGCTTTAGGGTGGACCATAGCAGACATTAAGGGTATAAGTCTTACTGATTGTATGCATCATATCTATTTAGAGAGTGACACCAAACCTTCTAGGGAGATGCAACGTCGACTGAACCCTAATATGAAAGAAGTAGTTCGAACCGAGGTTCTTAAGATGTTAGATGCATGCATTATCTACCCCATTTCAGACAGTAAGTGGGTCAGCCCCGTTCAGGTTGTTCCCAAGAAGTCCGGTATTACTGTAGTCCAGAACGATAACAATGAGTTAATCCCAACCCGGGTGACCACGGGTTGGCGTGTCTGTATTGACTATAGGAAATTGAACAAGGTCGCTAGGAAGGACCACTTTCCCCTTTCCTTCATCGACCAAATGCTAGAGAGATTAGCTGGATGTAGCCATTATTGATTTTTAGATGGATACTGCGGTTATAATCAGATTTTCATAGCCCCAGAAGACCAAGAGAAAAACACTTTTACCTGTCCCTTTGGTAACTTTGCACGCATGCCTTTCGGGCTATGTAATGCCCCTGCGACCTTTCAGCGTTGTATGTTGAGCATATTTTCTGACATGGTAGAACGGTTCTTAGAGGTCTTTATGTATGATTTTTCAGTGTTTGGTTCGTCTTTCGATGAGTGCTTGCATCATTTGTCATTAGTTTTGACTAGGTGTAAGGAAAAGAATTTATTGCTTAATTGGGAGAAATGTCACTTGATGGTTCGTTCAGGAATTTTTCCAGGGCATATCATATCTTCGAAGGGTATAGAGGTAGATAGAGCCAAAGTTGACCTTATTAAAACTTTACAGGTCCCAAAAACCGTAAGAGATATTAGGTCATAAGGCATGCTGGTTTTTATCGTCGATTCATTAAGGATTTTAGCTTAATTTCTAGACCTCTTTGCAATTTGCTTGCAAAAGACGTTAAGTTTGTCTTTGATGATGCTTGTTTAAAGGCTTTTGAGAAGCTTAAGAATTTACTCACTACCGCCCCCATAGTCCAGGCACCCAACTGGAACCTACCTTTTGAGATCATGTGTGATGCTTCAGATTATGCTATCGGTGTTGTGCTAGGTCAGCGAGAAAATAAGTTACTTCATGTGATTTACTATGCTAGCAAAACTCTGAATGATGCCCAGTTGAACTATACCACTACGGAGAAGGAACTATTAGCTATTATGTTTGCCTTAGACAAGTTTAGATCCTACCTCTTAGGTTCTAAGGTCATAATCTTTACTGATCATGCTGCTTTGAAGTATCTTATTTCCAAGAAGGATACTAAACCTAGATTGATTAGATGGATCCTACTGTTGCAGGAATTTTCCTTAGACATTAGAGATAAAAAAAGGTGCAGAAAATGTAGTAGCAGACCACTTGTCTAGGCTTGTTGTGGATACCCTTAATGATTCTCCTCATGTTAGAGATAGGTTTCCTGATGAACAACTGTTTTTTGTTACCCAAGCACCTTGGTATGCGAATATAGTGAATTATCTTGTTAATGGTCGAATGCCCCAACATTGGGGTAAACAAGATCGTTCTAGGTTTTTAGCCGAGGTGAAGCACTTCTTTTGGGATGATCCTTATTTGTTTAAGTATTGTCCAGACCAGATTATTAGGAGATGTATACCTGAGAGTGACCAGTCCAATATTATTTCCTTTTTTCATGATCATGCTTGTGGGGGTCACTTTAGTGCTAAGAAGACTGCTTCTAAGATATTGCAGTGTGGATTCTATTGACCTTCATTGTTTAAAGACTCTCATAGTCACTGTGTTACTTGTGAGCATTGCCAGAAGTTAGGAACCATTTCCCGTAGGAACATGATGCCCTTGAACCCTATTTTAGTTGTTGAGGTCTTTGATGTGTGGGGTATTGACTTTATGGGTCCGTTTCCTAATTCTTTTGGTAACCTTTACATCCTCGTCGTTGTAGACTATGTATCTAAGTGGATTGAGGCGGTTGCGTGTAAAACCAATGACCATAGGGTTGTGATTGAGTTCTTGAAAAATAATATACTTACACGTTTTGGTACACCGCGAGCTATAATTAGTGATGGAGGGTCGCACTTTTGTAATGGACCTTTTAGGCTTTTGATGAAGAAATATGGTATTACACATAAGGTAGATACCCCATATCATCCACAGACTAGTGGTCAGGTAGAGGTTTCCAATAGGGAGATAAAGCGTATATTAGAGAAAACAGTTAATCCTAATCGGAAAGACTGGTCGTCTAGGCTTACTGATGCTTTATGGGCTTACCGTACTGCTTTAAGACCCCCATTGGAATGTCACCTTATCGACTTGTGTATGGAAAGGCATGTCACTTACCTGTTGAGTTAGAACATAGAGCATATTGGGATATTAAGCAGCTAAATTTTTCACTTGACAAGGCAGGATCCCATAGAAAACTCCATCTCAATGAGTTGGAAGAGATTCGTATAGATGCTTACGATAGTGCGAAGGAGTATAAGAACAAAATTAAACTTGTGCATGATAGAAATATTTTAAGGAAGTAATTTTCTTCAGGTCAAAAAGTTCTTCTGTATGATACCCGTTTGCATCTTTTCCCTGGGAAGTTACGTTCTCGGTGGACGGGTCCTTATTGTTCGCACTGTCTTTCCTCATGGAGCTGTTGAGATCGAGACACCATATGGTAGTAGTCCTTCTAAGGTTAATGGTCAGAGATTGAGACCATTTTTAGAGGCTTTTCCTACAGGTGATGTTGAGGAGGTCCCTCTGGAGGACCCTGTTTACCCTTGATTGACCATCGAGGCGATTGTATGTTGTATATTAGTTTTTGATTTCTTTCTTCACCCAGGTACTATCTTTCCGACTTCTCTCTTTACTGATTCCTCGTGTTACCTTACTTTTTGGTATTGCTATTTCATTAGAAACATTGAGGACAATGTTAGATTTAAGTTTGGGGGTGGGGAAGAAACTTTTTGTTAGCTTTTAGTTGCAATAAATAAACTCCAAAGCCTAGAAATTAATGCTTATTAAGATTGGCGCTAACCAATCTAAGTGGATGGTAACATCTTGGTTGTAGGAGTTGAGGAACCAATCTGATTAGATGGAAACATCTAAAGATTCTATTCATAAAAGCACAGTGCTCAGGTGTTAGAATTAAAAAAAAACATGGTAGTTTCGCCATAACTCGTTGAATGCTAATCCCTTATGTTTTTATTTCTTAAGTGATTTGGTGGGGCACACGACTCAAGTTGTTACCATTCCTAGGGTGAAATAGGGTGATTGAGACTAGACCATCAGACCAACCGAAAAAAAAAAGAAAGAAAAAAACAAGAGTTTGAGACCAGACCATCAGACCAACCGGAATAAATTCAATAAAGTCGACCACTGGTGCCCTTGTATATGCCAGTTGTGTTGACCTAGAGTTAGGTTTATCGACCACTAGTGCCCTTGTATATGCTAGTTGTGTTGATATTAGTCAGACCGGTATCTCAGTCCATTAAGATAGGTTCATCTTGGCAGAGGCCTTCAGACAGATTGGGAAACACCGTTCACTTTAACCATCTATTTTTCTCTTTATCCATCTTCTTAATCTTTCCATGTGATTGGTTGACTCCGGTTATGATGTCTAGAAACTATCTGAGTAGAGCTCTGTCACTTATATATGAATTATAGTATGCTGAGTGCAAACTCGTGTACAGCAATTGGAAATTCGCATCAGGGTACTTCCTTCTATAGTCAATGTTTGTATGCCAACCAATGAGATTCTTTAGTGCCTTCCAAGGTTCTGCGCAGATAGTTAGGGTCTGGAGTAATGGTTTTGTGGGTACACCTTTGGTAAACCCTCCGGAGACAACACTCCACCGCTAGGGCCAGCTAGCGGTTTAACGGCTTGCTGCACGTGCTAAGTGTAGTCATTTTATTTTTTTTAGATTAGATTTGCTCGAGGACTAGCAATATAATGAGTTTCGGAGTATTTGATAGACACATTTTTGTGTCTAATTTGTCCTCAATTTTCTGTATTGTTGGTACTCGATTTCGTACTTATTATGGTGTTTTATGTGTTTGTAGGTATTTTTGGGAAATAAACATTTTTGGAAAATTCGGCTCGAAAAGTTGCTCGGGGCACCCTCGGAAAAGTACTAAAGGCACCCTCATTTTGGATAAGGGGCACCCCAGGACACCTCCAAAGGCAGCTGCTATCGGCACCTCTACTCTGGATAGGGGGAAACCATTTCTTCCCCACGGTTTAAACATTTTTTGCGGGAAAGTGCAGGTTTGAATATTGTTCACCTATGGAGTTTGATGTTCTCAATTTGGAGGAGCTATGGAGAGATTCAATGACTCCAATCAACTCATTCTAGCCTGTTACACTCACACAGGACGTGTGCGGATGAGGTAATTACGGGATTACATCGTCATTTTACGTGTTTGGATAGAGCTTGGCCGCTACAGAAGCGTGTGCGAGTTAAATAAGGAAGAATCAACACTCGTTGACAACGTGAGAAGAGAAGAATGGGAAGAAAATTTCCCGAGAAGATATCCCTTCACTGCCGAATAAAGAGAGATTACTGTGAGTTATTACGGAGATTTTTCTTCGCCTGTTGAGTATAAATATCACCATGGGGTAGCAGAGAAGGTCGACGGAGAGTTTGGGAGATTATAGAGCATCATGGAGTGGAGAAAATCAAGTTCCAGAAATATTTTTCTGCTGCTGCTCATCTGAAAAACGCGAAGAACAGACCATCCAAGACAGTCGTTTTTCAACAGTGGAAATGACACACAGGCGAGGGTCGATAATCAACGACAGTACTGTTCTATCGTTCTTTTCAGTTTGTAACACTTATAACTGTTGCAAACCCGGTTTTTAATAGTTTTTCTCCATTCCATCTTTGTAAACACCCTTTGAGCAATAAAAATGAATTTTAAGTGTGTTTCCAACATGATGATGAGCTAATTCTCCCACAACCAAGGCAATGAGGAAGCTATTCACGCATGAATAATGGGAAACTATTTCATTTTCTCTAATCTTTAATTATAATTCACTCAATCACTTCTCTTGCAGAGTTTTTAAATGTTTACATAATTTTCTTAATTACTTGTGATTCAATTTGATAGATTATACTTTGTTTAATCATTTGATAGTCTATGCTTGGGGAATACAATTAATATTTGAGAATATTTTTGAATTAAGAAATAAGGGACTTAAAAGATAATTAGAGTTTTGGATTATTTTCCATAATTTAATCATGTGTGATAATGGAATCAATGTCTTGGTTATTCCTAATAATCTTGAATTAAGTTTTGTTTTTTTTTTTAAATTTCATTAAATCTAAAATCTTTTGCTTTCACAAGTCTCAACGAACTTTTTACTACAACCTAATTGAAAATCACATCAATATGGTATCTAACTTGTATGTGTTGCACATATCCATATGATCGGTTCCCCTTTGCCTAAAAACGTGTTGCACATGTCCATAGGATCGGTTCCCTTTTCTGCTACAAACCTTGCTGCACCTCATACAAGGATCGATTCCCCTTTGTGATGTGTTGCACCTCTTACTTGGATCGGTTCCCCTTTACCCAGATTTGGTCATACACTAAACCACAAAATCGATCATACCATCTCAGGTGATTACTTAAGATCGGCTTCACTAATAAAAGTCATACCAATACATAAGTCAGGCCTTTGTGAATAGTTTTACCAAGAACACAAACAAGTCATGAGCGGTTACACTAATCACACATATTGGTAGTTCATAAGATATGCAATGAATAACAATACCAATAATTCCTGGCGACTTCCTTTTCGATTCACAAAACAAGTTCATGAACTTACTTCCTTAAAACACATGTAAAACATTGTTTCCTAGTATGAAATCCTCACCTCATACCCATACATAATCACAATAACATTGAAACGATTATGTCGATGTCTTATCTACAAAGTTTATGGTTAAGCAATAAACCTCGTATTGTATTCCTTAATACTATGTCTAGCTAGAGTGTTCATGCTTCGCAGTTTTGTTTTCAATATGCACGACTTGAAAGATGCGTTAGGGAATGAAACAGTTCAAGTCAAATATCACTAACCACGAGTAGAAGGATTATGCTGTCGTTGTATCTTCTTACTTCTTCACTTCTTCAAGTCTTCGCAATACTTGTAATGTCTCGTATCCTAATACTTTCAAGCTAACCTATACGAAGTTGACTCTAGTACATAATGAAGAGACTCTTTAAATGAGTTTGAGTCACTAAAATATGACAATCAAACTTGACATACCAACACTTGGTGGGTTCAACCGAGCTATGCTCTAACACAAACGATTCTGAACAGCCTCCATAGCCATTTTCAACACCTCGAATAATGACGAGCATCTGGTTAAACTTGCTTAATTTTTACTCCTGACTGCAACCTGGGCTTTTAACACTCTACCCGAGAGACATACTGATACTACTGATCAAACTGTATGAGACACGCAAACCGAACCTATTCCATAGATTCAAACAGTTTCCTGAACAAGCTTCAACACCCCGTCTTGCACCTATGTCACACAAAAGTTCTTTCCACCGTGCTTGATTGAGACTGTCACACTTTATAAGTGTTCCAGTTCTATAAAAATCCATCACGCTTCTGTCACAAACAAACTATAACTGTTCTTCAGCAATATTGTTGTCCAACTGTGACACTTATTCATTCACCCTTCTGTTCCACTGTGACATATTCTTCATGCTGTAACATAATAGTCACACACTATTGGTTCCCGAACGACTAAGGCATTTAAACAAACACCATGTTTGCAATATTCTGTTAACTGAGATACTATGTTTCTGCAGAGCACAAACGTGGAAGCAATAAACGACTACATTGATAATCAATTCAGTGTACAAATTCTCATGACTCAACAACCTATTTATAGTTTAACAAACTTGACAACTACTCAAAACACTTTCCTAACATAAACCAAACTCTAAATAAAGAACTCTTCTTGAACCAAAAAACTTGTTTCTCAAGATAACTCGACTTCCAAATATAATCTTGGTTTATTATTTCCAACACTACCCAATGTTTAAAGGACAGTATTACGACATGTCCTTATATGGATAATTGCATAGACAATTTTCTGCTCCATACTACAGATGGTCTGTCTTTTGACAGCAAGAATACCATCACGATGTCGATGAATATAGTTGTAGTTATACAGCATCACGAGCTCTTTTTTATAAACGTGTCTTAGTAGGGTACGTATCTCGAGGTATCGGTGTTGTTATATTTGATGTAAAATCTTTGGATTCAAAAATAAGAATGCATGCATGGTATACTTGGGTTGTGTATCACACAATATTGTACTTGTGCAGTTGTGCATGTTGTTAGTCTATATCAAAAATTATGAAGGCACCCCGCAATAAATTACTAGCACACATATGGGTGGCTCTACGCACAGATAAAACAACTACGCTATAAAAGTTACCAAGGTACATGCATTGTCTGAAATAACTGAGAAAATGAGTTTGGCGCAGAGATTACTGTATATAAGACCAATCTCCAATTATGAAATATTTGTGAGAAACTACTATAATATGTCACAACTGGAGAGGTATGTGAAGGATGAGTCCAAATTTGGAAGAATTAAGAAGCTTGGAGATGGCTTGAAATACTTCTTGAAAGGCCATTGCCATCTACAAGAACATTTAATCATCTTTTGAGTTTAGTTTCAAAAATGAAATGTTATTCAGATGTCATTATGTTGTTTTACAAGAGGATGAATTTGGTGGGAGTAAAACCAGATATTTATACATTCAGCATTTTGATCAACTGTTGCTGTCAATTAGGCCAACTGAATTATGGGTTTTGTTTGTTTGGAGAAATGCTAAAGAGAGGTTATCATCCTGATAAAGTCACATTTACTACATTGATTAAAGGGTTGTGCATCAGAGATGAGATTGAAACTGCGTTCGATATGTTTGCTAAAATGGCTCACACAGGTATTCAACCTGATGCCTTCACATGTAATACTCTCATACATGGGTTTTGTAGAACTGGCAAAGTGGGTCTTGCTATTCAGTTAAAAAGCAAGATGTCTGAATGGAATTGCAGACCGAATGTGGTTTCGTATGTTGTAATCATAGATACTCTTTGTAAAGGAGGTTTACTTGATGAAGCTTTAGTTCTCTTCTCTGAAATGCTTGACCATTCGAATGCTGTACCGAATGTAGTTGTTTACACTTCTTTGATTAACGGGTTTTGTAATTCAGGCCGGTTAAGTGAGGCAAAGAGACTCCTTGAAGAGATGGCTAGTAGAGGAATCTCTGCAGATTTAACAACTTATAATTCAACATTGCCTGCATGGTCAACATGAAGAAGCAAGAAAATGTTTTGATGAAATGATGGATCGAGGGATTTCACCCGATACGGTAACTTTTAATATATTAATAGATTCACATTGTAAAGATGGGATGATGGAAGATGCCTGGGGTTTATTTCAACTAATGGACAAGTTGAACATTCAACCTGATCAGATTACTTATAATTCAATGATGGATGGTTTGTGTTTGACAGGTCATCTGGAAGAAGCTGTTGAACTGTCTGACTCGATGGTGGATAGAGGCCTTGCGCCAAATGAGTTCAACTACAATGTGCTAATCGATGGGTATTGCAAGAATCGTAAGATGGACGAAGCTATGCAGCTATTCAAGAAAATGAAACGAAATGGATTGCAACCAACAACAGTCACTTACAATACATTGTTAGGGGGTCTATACTGTTATGGAAGAGTTAGGGCTGCAAATAATTTGTTTGGTGAGATGCAAGCTTTTGGTCCATCTCCAGATACTGTCGCATACGGTACAGTGTTAAATGGGTACTGCAAGAACGGAAAAGTGGAGGAGGCAGTAGAATTGTTTGAATCCATGGAGAATGCAGGTATGATAGCTAATGCATATATGTACAGTATTCTAATTCATAGCTTTTTCCGAGCCGGCAAGTTGGGAGATGCAAGAAAACTATTTAATGAAATCCCCAATAAAGGAGTAGCACCTGACGTAGTAGTATATAACACAATGATCAATGGCCTCTTTCACAATGTGATGTCATTGGAAGCTGAAAAACTAATCATCGAAATGGAAGAGAAGGGTTGTTTACCAAACGCTAGAACATGTGATATCATCATTCAGGCTTTTCTTATAGCAAAGGAGACTGACTAGGCATTACATTTTCTTCGCAAGATGTGTGAAAAAGAATTTGTACCTAGTGATTCTGTTTTTTCCTTTTTGTTGAAAACTCTCTAGGCAGATGAGCTAAGAAATCTATAATCTGATAAAACATAAAATTAGGCTCTTATTGTCCATGTGGGATTATTTCTCAACATTTTCCCATCTTCGGAAATGATTTACATCAACAACAGAAAAACTACAAATGCAAAGAAGTAAAAAGGTTCATGGTTTTCTTTAGAAACAGTTTTGCGCTTATCATTTACGGATATCAGCTGCAAGGCAGAGAGGAATCTTCTTATGCACTGCAAGGCCAAAAGTTCCATTCATATCAACTTCTTCAGTTTTCATCCCGGAAGGCAGTTTCCAGTCAAAACATTGCAGTAAATTTGCAAGAACAAGTTCAACAAGCACCGCGGAAAAATTAATACCGGGACAGCCTCTTCGGCCACCCCCAAATGGTATCAATTGGAAGTCTTGACCCATATACTCTATATTATTGTCTAAGAATCTTTCAGGTCGGAATTCCTCTGGTTCTTTCCAATATTTTGGGTCCGTCGAAATTGCTTTTGCATTAATGAGAACACATGTTTTGACTGGAATGTCATATCCTTCGATGGTGCACTTCTCTCTGGTTTCCCTGGGAACTAACAATGGTGCAGGAGGATGCAGTCTCAATGCTTCCTTAATTACTAATTTCAAATAACTTAGTTTGTCAAGATCACTTTCTTCCACTATAGCTTTAGTTCCTGTTTCTGTTCTGACCTCTTCTCGTGCTCTCTTCATGACTGATGGGTTCCTAATAAGCTCTGTCATAGTCCAAACCAGTGTTGTCGCAGAAGTATCAGTTCCAGCAAGGAACGTGTCCTGTAAAATCCATTGGGGAGAACATGTATGTTAATAGTGATCAAAGTACAAGAGGGAGATAACTGAAAGACTAAAAAATGAAGTTAAGGGAAGATTAACAAACCATGATAATGGCTTTAATATTGTCTTTTGTGAGGTTGATACCGTAGCTAGTATCTTGCTGAACACGAAGCAGAACGTCAACAAAGTCTTTTGTGCCAGATTTCGACAATTTACCATGGTTGATGTGTTCGTCAATTACTTTATCAAAGAATTCGTCCATACACCTAAAGTTCTTCTGTAGTCTTGTGTTTAATCCATCAAACTTGTGAATCCAACTCATCCACGGGAACAAGTCCGCAGTACTGAATCCAGCAAGCAAGCTCTGTGTTTCTTGAAGCATCGTGTAAAACGTATTCTCACCCTTATTGTTTTGTTTAGCTTCATACTTCATACCAAAAGCAACTCGACAAGTTACGTTGTTCGTAAGACAAACCAGAACCTCGCTCAGATTAATAGGAACTGAACAAGCAGAAGATGCACGCATGGAATGAATTGCAGAGGCAACCTCAACTTCTCTCACTGCTCGATATGACAGCACCCTCTTGGCACTTAAAAGTTCCAAAATTGCTATCTTTCTGACTTGTCTCCAGTATTCACTATAACGAGAAAAAGCAATATCAGAACAACCATAAGATAGTTTTGTGAGAGCATAAAACATGCGTCTGTCGCAAAACGCCAGATCATGTGTTTTGAGGATCTGTTTTGCCATATCCGCCGAAGACACAACAAGAGTCGGAATTGAGCCAAGTTTAAGAAACATTAAAGGACCATATTCATTGGAAAGCTTCTGAAGTGATATATGTGGCAAGCCATTGCCTAGCTGGTGCAAGTTTCCAATTAAAGGAATACTTGGCGGACCTGGTGGATATTTGCATCTTCCTTCTCTTGCTTTGTGTTTCAGTAACAGCATCAACAAAGTTGTAGCAAAAACAAGTAGAAGAATTACGAAATGGTAGTAGTAATGAGGGCTCATTGTAATGTTACCAAGCTTTGAATTTCAAATGACTAAATGAGTTTAGGTTAGCAAGTTCTTTGTTAAGGGTAAGCACACCATTAAATAAGAAACGCCAAGACGACACATGTAGGCGCCATGATGAAATTGCTTTCAGGTGAAGCCAGGTCACTTTATCTTCACGTGTCATTGTCATGTTGTGGCGGCTTACTATTTAAATCTACACGTATCTTCTTCAGAGTAAGTGTTTAGGGAAAGCATGTACGTGCATCACTGCAACAACTTCACTGATGTTGTAGTAAAACTCTGAGCGAAGCTACACGACTCTTCCATATCTCTGTCTTTCCTTTCTTTTTCTTTTTCTTTTTTCCATCTCTCTGTTTGGTTATGGGATGTCTTTTTTTTAATTAATTTTGGGATTTTGTCCATAGCTAAACTATATCCAAATTAGCTTTTAAGAAGAATCCATTTATCCTAACATTCTGTTAGTCTTATTTTTCAGTAGAGTCTCTCACTCTCAAGTTACAAGGTTATTGGCAGAGCCGACTCTGACACTTTGAAGATATCCAAAATAAACGCCGAAAGATTGCCCCTTTAACCATTTGACCAAGTCAACATAGTTTGACCCCAAATGGGAAAATGTGTCTCATATTTATCCTAACAGTCTGTTAGTCTTATCTTTCAGTAGAGTCTCTCACTCTCAAGTTACAAGGTTATTGGTAGAGCCGATTCTGACACTTTGAAGATATCCAAAGTAAACGTCGAAAGATTGCCCATTTGACCATTTGACCAAGTCAACATAGTTTGACCCCAAATGGGAAAATGTGCCTCATATTTATATTTATTTTCATGTGATTCCCCTCATACTATATGACTGTCCGCGATGGGTGGCCGACGAAAAAAGATGACAGATGCCTTCGTAGTAGGATGAACAAAAATATCAGTGTATGAAATACATATTTTCTTAAATTCAAAGAGCTATGGAGTGAGGGTCTTAATTCAATATAAATGAGTCTTACTGGATTTGCTTAAATTAGGTGCTATTATGGAGTGAGAACATACACTCATTCATCAATAATCATTCATACACTCACTGGATCGAATGAGTAGGCGACAATGGAGACTAAATGGTTGAAAATCAGCCGCTTGTAAAAAAAACACCCTTGAGCGGCTGAAGGTCTTCCGCTCAAGCCTATTTTTAGAGTTTTATTAGGTTAAAACTCTTGTAAGCGGGACCCACAATTAGGTTTTATTATTAAAACAAAAATACAGGGAGGCATATGTTCAGCCGCTTGGAGAGATTGTTTTCCTTCAAGCGGATAAACATCAACCGCTTATATCCTTAATTTAGCTTCCCATGATCAGAAAAACACTCATTGAGCCTGTCTCTCGTTGGTTTTGGCAGTAAATGAGTGTTTAAAACACTCATTCCAATCCCTTATCTCATTAATTATTTAAAACAAGGAACTAACATCCTTCCCTTGATTTGTCAAAAGTTGTCACTATTTCAAAAAATTTGAACGGTTTTCAGAAACTCAAAAACCGATCACGGTCTCGACCTAAATCTCTCTAGGCAATTCTTTTCCATTTTCTTCCACTTGTAAGATTTTTTTTTTTTATCAATAAAAAATATGGTGCTTGCGAGTTTCGAACTAAGATCACTAGTATCATCACCCGAAAGCTTAACCACCATACTCAGGTCACTGTACTACTTTAGCCCCTTTGTAAGTTACATTGGGAGATAAGTATTATGAACCGTACCAGAGATAAGTATTATGAACTGTACCAACTCGATATTGTTGATTTTTTGTACTGAAGAACGGACAAAAAATCTTTTTTGAAGCCCCAAATAGTTGCTTCCCAAAGATGTACTTTGGGTAATTCGCCTCAATGCTACACTGGTTATTATAATATCTCGCCCATATACAACTGATCCTGCAGTGAGCCAGGGTAACCGTGAAGGAAATACAGATGAAGAAAAGATTTGATGACTGTCTAGTTGGTGTAAGTAAAATGAAGATCAAATCAAGGATTATATGGATAGATATGTAAAGTATTTTAGATATATACTACATGGTCAAACAAAATAATAAGATTTAGGTTTATTAATAACTATATAAATCGCTGATAAAAAAAACTCTTTAAATAAGAATTTTACTGTAAATGCAACTCATCTGAGTTAGTACTGAAAGTCAATAATATTCCATCGTATGAGGTTTAGTCCGTGGATATAGGTCTTTAGTGTCGAACCACGTTAATCTCTTTCTTTCTCCACTTATTTCATGTTTTTCGGCTAGTCTTATCCATGGAGTCTCTCACTTTTAAGTCTCAAGGTTACGGAATATCTCATCCATATACGACGAGGATCGTGCAGTGATCCGAGGTGACCGTGAAGGTTGTACATATGAAGAAAGGATTGAATGACAGTGCAGTTAGTGTATGTAAATGAAGACTAAGTCTTGAATTATCTAGATAGTTATGTAATAGTATTATAGATATGTATTACCAAGTCAAACAAGATAATAAGATCAATAATATTTGACTTTACGGGGTTTAGCCCGTGGATCTTGGTCATTAATGCCGAACCATGTTAATTTTTTCCTTTTCCATTTATCTTGACACTTTTTTTTCTTTTTTTAGAAAAGAAAACTATTTTATTATATATTCGAGATCGTTACACCATTTCTATCAGCTTGCGATGCCAAAATAATAAAACTGGTGGACTTGATGCCCAATCTTTAGAAATTTTAAAAAATCTAGCATGTTTTGCTAGCTTATCAGTTGGTTTATTGAAACATCTATCTATAAACTTGCAACACATAAATACTCGTCATGCTATATTATTCTATATATATATATTCAAAATACTAATAGTTCTGTTCACTTAAAAATGTCGTCTTCTAAGAAAGAGAATATAAATTATAAAAAGTATGAGAACACATGAAGAAGAACTATTATCATGACAAGAGATGAATATAGGACAAGGAATAATTATTATTAAAGCTAGTAAAATTTCTCTACGTACAAAACATGGTTTCATCTTCGACCCTACTAAAGAGAACTAAAGTTCATTACCAAAAAAGCAAAAAAAAAACTTTCTACTGATCATACTCGGACAATAAATGGTCGTTAGACAAATGAACTCCCTTCTCACTCTACTGCTCGATATTTTGTAACGGTTTCCAAAAACCATGACGATATCGTAAGTCAATCTTAAAATCCTCTGTCATTGTTTCATATGGAAATAAAATCTTCTCAAACAAACAAAATTGATTTGTCTCTTTATTCCTACGCTACTTTCCAATTAAATGGACCCACTTTAAGGAAAGCAAATCATTTTGTTTCTAGTTTCTTCATGTGCCGTCAAATGGAAATGGAAACCATGATATCACTTCCTACTTTCTTGGAGAACAAATTCTTACTCGCGTTTTCTACATGAAATAATATATTTTCAAAATGATCTCGGACTTCAATTTGGGAAGGTGAAGTAAGGTAGCAAAATTTTCATTTTGACTTATGACTTTTTCATGGGACCCATGTACTGCATCACTGCAACTACTTCGCTACATGTTGTAGTAAAACTCTGAATGAAATTGCACGACTCTTCCAAATCTCTGTCTGTTTATCGGATATTTTTTTATTAATTTTGGAATTTTGCCGATGGCAAAACTACAATCAGGTTATCTTTTAAGAAGAATCCATTTATCCTAACAGTCGGTTAGTTTTAACTTTCAGTAGAGTCTCTCACTTTCAAGTTACAAGGTTATTGGCACAGCCGACCCTGACACTGAAGATGCCCAAAGTAGACGCCAAAAGATTTCCCCTTTAACCATTTGACAAAGTCAACATAGTTTGACCATAAACGAAAAAAATTTGCCTCATATTTATTTTTATTTTCATGTGATTCCCCTCATACTATTTGACTGCGCTCAGTGGGTGGTCGAAGAAATAAAATGACGGATGCCTTCGTAGTAGGATGAGCAATAACATCAGTATATAAGATACATATTTTCTTAAATTCAAAGAGCTATGGAGTGAGGGTTTTAATTTAATACGAATGAGTCTCACTGTATTTGCTTAAATTAGGTGATATTATGGAGTGAGAACACACACTAATTCATCAATAATCATTCATACACTCACTGAATCGAATAAGTAGGCGGCAGTGGACACTAAGTGGTTGAAAATCAGCCGCTTGGAGAAAAAAAATACCCTTGAGAGGCTGAAGATCTGTCGCCCAAGCCTATTTTTGAAGTTTTATTAATTTAAAACTCTTGAAAGCGTGACCCACAATTATGTTTTATTATTAAAAAAATACGGGGAGGCATATGTTCAGCCGCTTGGAGAGATTTTTTTCTCCAAGCGGATAAACATATGCCGCATAGTTCCTTGATTTAGCTTCCCACGGTCAGAAAAAACACTTATTGAGCCATGCTCTCATTGCTTTTTGGCAGTAAATGAGTGTTTAAAACACTCATCCAATCCCTTGGTCTCATTAATTATTTAAAACAAGAAAATAACATCCTTCCCTTGATTTGTCAAAAGTTGTCACCATTTCAAAAAATTTGAACGGTTTTCAAAAGCTCAAAAACCAATCACGGTCTCGACCTAAATCTCTCTATGAATTGTTTTTCCATTTGCTGCCCCTTGTTAGTTTTTATTTTTTTTTATCGGTAAAGAATTTGGTGCTGGCGAGTTTCGAACTCAGATCACTAGTATCATCACCCAAAAATCTTACCATTGTACTTAGGTCAATGTACAACTTTAACCCCTTGTAAGCAACATTGGGAGATAAGTATTATGAACTGTACCATAGATAAGTATTATGAACTGTACCAACTCGATATTGTTGATTTTTTGTATTGAAGAACGGACAAAAAAACTTTTTTTTGAAGCCCAAAATAGTTGTTTCCCATAGATGTAGTTTGGGTACTTCGCCTCATTGCGACACTGGTTATTAGAATATCTCGCCCATATACAACTTATCCTGCAGTGAGCTGAGGTGACCGTGAAGGCAATACAGATGAAAAAAAGATTTGATGACCGTCGAGTTGGTTACGTAAAATGAAGATCAAATCAAGTAAAGTATTTTAGATATATACTACATGGTCAAACAAAATAATAAGATCTAGATTTATTAATAACTATATAAATCGCTGATCAAAAAAAAACTCTATCAATAAGAATTTTACTATAAACACAACTCATCTGAGTCGGTACTGAAGATCAATAATATTTGATCGTATGAGGTTTAGTCTACAGATATAGGTCTTTAGGTAGAACCACGTTAATCTCTTTCTTTCTCCATTTATTTCTTGTTTTTCGGCTAGTCTTATCCGTGGAGTCTCTCACTTTTAAGTCTCAAGGTTATGGAATATCTCATCCATATACAACGAGGATCGTACAGTGAGCCGAGGTAACCGTGAAGGATGTACAGATGAAGAAAATATTAAATGACACTGCAGTTAATGTACGTACATGAAGACTAAGTCTTGAATTATCTAGACAGTTATGTAATAGTATTATAGATATGTATTACCTAGTCAAACAAGAAAATAATATCAACACTATTTCACTTTACGGGGTTTAGCCCGTGGATCTTGGTCATTAATGTCGAACCATGTTAATTTTTCCCTTCTCCATTTTTTTGACACTCTTTTTTCTTTGTATTTTTTTGTTTTTTTAGAAAAGAGAACTATTTTATTAGATATTGGAGATCGTTACACCATTTCTATCAGCTTATAATGCCGAAATAATAAACCCAGTGGACTGGATGCCCAGTCTTTAGAAATTTTAGAAAATCTAGCATGTTTTGCTATCTTATCAACTGGTTTATTGAAACATCTATGTATAAACTTGCAACACGTAAATACTCGTCGTACTATATTATTCTATGTATTTTCAAGATACTAATAGTTCTCTTCACTTAAACATATCGTCTTCTAAGAAAGAGAATATAAACTATAAAAAGTATGAGGATACATGAAGAAGAACTATTATCATGACAAGAGATGAATATAGAACAAGGAATAATTATTATTAAACTAGTAAAATTTCTCTACATAAAAAATGTGGTTTCATCTTCGAACCTACTAGAGAGAACTAAAGTTCATTACCAAAAAAAGAAAAAAACTGTCTACTGCTCATACTCGGACAATTAATGGTCGTTAGACAAATGAACTTCCTTCCCTTTCTACTGCTAGATCTTTTATATTGGTTTCCAAAAACCATGACGACATCGGAAGTCAATCTTAAAATCCCCTGTCATTGTCTCATTTGGAAATAAAATCTTCTCAAAGCAAACAAAATTGTTTTGTCTCTTTATTCCCACGCTACTTTCCAATTAAATGGACCCACTTTAAGGAAAGCAGATAATTTTGTTTCTAGTTTCTTCACGTGCCGTCAAATGAAAATGGAAACCATGATATCATTTCCTATTTTCTTGGAAAACAAATTCTTACTCGCGTTTTCTACATGAAATAATATATTTTCAAAATGATCTCGGACTTCAATTTGGGCAGGTGAAGTAAGGTAGCAAAATTTTCATTTTGACTCATGACTTTTTCGTAGGACCCATGTACTGCATCACTACATCTACTTCGCTACATGTTGTAGTAAAACTCTGAATGAAACTATACGACTCTTCCAAATCTCTGTCTGTTTATAGGATGTTTTTTTTATTAATTTTGGGATTTTGTCGATGGCAAAACTACAACCAAATTAGCTTTTAAGAAGAATCCATTTATCCTAACAATCGGGTAGTCTTAACTTTCAGTAGAGTCTCTCACTTTCAAGTTACAAGGTTTTTGGAAGAGCCGACCCTGACATTGAAGATGCCCAAAGTAGACGCCGAAAGATTTCCCCTTTAACCATTTGACCAAGTCAACATAGTTTGACCACAAATGGGAAAATGTGCCTCATATTTATTTTTATTATCATGTGATTCCCCTATTACAATGGTGCACTAGACTATACTATATGACTATACACTGTGGGTGGCTGACGAAAAAGGATGACAGATGCCTTCGTAGTAAGATGAGGAAAAATATTAGTGTATGAAATACATATTTTCTTAAATTCAAAGAGCTATGGAGTGGGGGTTTTAATTCAATATGAAAGAGTCTTACTGGATTTGCTCAAATTAGGTGATATATTATGGAGTGAGAACATACACTCATTTATCAATAATCATTGATACAATCATTGGATTGAGTGAGTGGGTGGCAGTGGACACTAAGTCGTTGAAAATCAGCCGCTTGGAAAAAACACCCTTGAGCGGCTGAATATCTGCCGCTCAAGCCTATTTTTGGAGTTTTATTAGTTTAAAACTCTTGAAAGCGGGACCCACAATTAGGCTTTATTATTAAAAAATACGTGGAGGCATATGTTCAGCCGCTTGGAGAGATTTTTTTTCTCCAAGCGGATAAACATCAACCGCTTAGTTCCTTAATTTAGCTTCCTATGGTCAGAAAAATGCTTATTTAGCCAGTATCCCATTGGTTTTTGCATTAAATGAGTGTTTAAAACATTCATTCCAATCCCTTGCTCTCATTAATTATTTAAAACAAGAAAATAACATGCTTCCCTTGATTTGTCAAAAATTGTCATCATTTCAAAAAATTTGAATGGTTTTTAAAAACTCAAAAACCAATCACGGTCTCGACCTAAATCTCTCTAGGCAATTTTTTTTTTCATTTGCTGCCCCTTATAAGTTCTTTTTTTGTGATCGGTAAAGAATTTTGTGCTGGCGAGTTTCGAACTCAGACCACTAGTATCTGAAAAAGCGGGAGTCTAACAACACCACCCAATATTTCGCTTAGCAATCTGTATGGACTAAATCCAATATACTTTCTAGAGAATCAACTAGACAGTCAGACTCAATCTAGGTAAAAGTATATCGAGGAGTTAATATCTCTCTCTTGATTTGATCTTACTCAAGAAAATAGAAATCTGCGAGTCTTAATCAAATACAAGGAATGAATTTGTATGGTACCAAAGACCAATATCCAAGGATCAATCAATTTCCAATCAACAACCAACAGTTGGATTTCACAATTGATTGATACAACACGCAATCTGTATTATTTCAATTATATAACAAATATAATGCGGAATAGAAATAAAAAAGACACCAGAAATTTTGTTAACGAGGAAACCGCAAATGCAGAAAAACCCCGGGACCTAGTCCATATTGAACACACACTGTATTAAGCCGCTACAGACACTAGCCTACTACAAACTAACTTCGGTCTGAACTGTGGTTGAACCCTAATCAATATCACACTAATACAAGGTATAGTTGTGATCCTTACGTCTCTGATCCAGCAGGATACTACGCACTTGATTCCCTTAACTGATCTCACCCACAACTAAGAGTTGCTACGACCCAAAGTTGAAGACTTGATAAACAAATCTGTCTCACACAGAAAAGTCTATATGTGACACTTTGAACCATTTTCTCGAGTTAAATTCATCCCATGTGAGTTTAAAATCCTAAGAATTGTATTTGGTAGTGAAAAAAAAAAGAAAAAAAGATAGAGTGCTTTCATTAGTATGAGTGCCTAAATCCAAAAATATGGCTCTTGGAGGGGCAGCTAATTGCTTTAATCACAAACTTGGGTGCCTAAATTACTGTCCATGCAGCCAGGCACGTGTCATATTTTTGGTTAACATAAAAATTGAGAAACCGAGAGTAGGGGGATCTTCTTCTCCTTTCTTTCCTTTACTGCATTTTTTTTATCCTGGCGTTTTTAGGGGCCACTCAAAAGGATTTAGGGGCCAACAATAAAACAAAAAAGGTCACCCAAAGGGAAAATGTAGCCAGCCCTTATCTCGCGTAATTCGTAATGGCGAAATTACCCTTATATATTCGGAGGATATGATAACATTGTTACCCTCCGAATGCAATCGAAAGCCAAAATCGTTCCCATTCTTCCGATTATACGAGGTGCAGTATTTCTTGGTTCGTGTTTTGGATTCAGCATTAATCGGGAGTTAAATATATTACAAAACCTACCGATTATAAGTTGCCGCAAATTCAAATTTTGAAAGCTACCATAATCGGTAGATATGCTAAATCCAATACCTACCGATTATTGGTTTCTCCACATTCAACTTTCGTCAAATTAGCCGTTGGAGTTTTTGGGAAAAACAAAAAGAGCCGTTGGACCCTAAACCTATATAAAGAAACTCATATCTATCACCCCAATTGCACCAAACTCTTTCCTCTCTTCAGTTTTAATTTTCATAAAAAAAAACATGGATATTGCTTTTGCCGAAGAAGAAGATTGTGCTATTTATAGAGCGTGGGTTGTGGTAACTACTCATGATCGTGTTCACAAGCTCCACAAATCGGAATCCGAAGAGCAGATATGAAACCGTATCTTAATGGTATTTGAGGCCTTAGATGGTAATCGAATTCGAAGATCATCCAATGACATTAAGATGAGAAAGAATGCGCCAGATAAGGAGATTGCCAAACTTGAAGATGAGGAACGGTTTGTTAGGAACGCTTTTCCTTGGTGGACGTATGAAAAACGAGTAAGTATCTCTGTAACTCCAATTCACATTAAAAAAAGTTAGTACTAACTTGTTACTCATTCGTAATTTCAGAGAAATCTTGCGGATCGCCGGTATGTGGACCTCTACGGGAAACGATTTGAACATGAAGGATGCTACAAAATCAAGAGGGACAATTTCTATGGTCACTGGAAGTTATGATCTGTTTTAATACTTTTATGGTCAATTAGGAGTATGGATTTAGGTGCTTTTGACGAAATTGTAAGGTTAAGGCCGTTTGAACTTTATGTAATGGATGTAATCGAAGTATTATTAATATAAAAACTAGCCGATTATACGAAATCGGTAGATTATTTTGTTAAACAACCTACCGGTTGTAATATTCGGTTATTTTATGAGTCAACTTTCTTTCCCATTATGGTGTTGTTTGGTTCCAGGAAACAGTTTTTATTGAACTTGTAATATTCGGAGGATAATGTTTTTGTAAAGTTCCGAATGTACGATGGCCCAAAAATCAGAATTTGGAAAAACTTATACTTTTCAAATTTTGTCTTTGAAATAATCGGACGTTAAATTAGTTACCAAAACTTCCTAATATAGGATGTCTAACCTTCAATATTGGCCCTTGGAACCACCTGGAGCCATGGCGTGGTTTGTTTTGAACTTGTGATATTCGGAGGATAGGTTTTTTATAAAGTTCTGAATGTACGATGGCCCAAAAATCAGAATTTGGAAAAACTTATACTTTTCAAATTTTGTCTTTGAAATAATCGGACGTTAAATTAGTTACCAAAACTTCTGAATATGGGATGTCTAACCTTCAATATTGGCCCTTGGAACCACCTGGAGCCATGGCGTGGTTTGTTTTGAACTTGTGATATTCGGAGGATAGGTTTTTTATAAAGTTCCGAATGTACGATGGCCCAAAAATCAGAATTTGGAAAAACTTATACTTTTCAAATTTTGTCTTTGAAATAATCGGAAGTTAAATTAGTTACCAAAACTTCTGAATTTGGGTTGTCTAACCTTCAATATGGGCCATTGGAACCACCTGGAGCCATGGCGTGGTTTGTTTTGAACTTGTGATATTCGGAGGATAGGTTTTTTATAAAGTTCCGAATGTACGATGGCCCAAAAATCAGAATTTGGAAAAACTTATACTTTTCAAATTTTGTCTTTGAAATAATCGGACGTTAAATTAGTTACCAAAACTTCCGAATATGGGATGTCTAACCTTCAATATTGGCCCTTGGAACCACCTGGAGCCATGGCGTGGTTTGTTTTGAACTTGTGATATTCGGAGGATAGGTTTTTTATAAAGTTCCGAATGTACGATGGCCCAAAAATCAGAATTTGGAAAAACTTATACTTTTCAAATTTTGTCTTTGAAATAATCGGACGTTAAATTAGTTACCAAAACTTCCGAATATGGGATGTCTAACCTTCAATATTGGCCCTTGGAACCACCTGGAGCCATGGCGTGGTTTGTTTTGAACTTGTGATATTCGGAGGATAGGTTTTTTTAAAGTTCCGAATGTACGATGGCCCAAAAATCAGAATTTGGAAAAACTTATACTTTTCAAATTTTGTCTTTGAAATAATCGGAAGTTAAATTAGTTACCAAAACTTCCGAATATGGGATGTCTAACCTTCAATATTGGCCCTTGGAACCACCTGGAGCCATGGCGTGGTTTGTTTTGAACTTGTGATATTCGGAGGATAGGTTTTTTATAAAGTTCCGAATGTACGATGGCCCAAAAATCAGAATTTGGAAAAACTTATACTTTTCAAATTTTGTCTTTGAAATAATCGGAAGTTAAATTAGTTACCAAAACTTCCGAATATGGGATGTCTAACCTTCAATATTGGCCCTTGGAACCACCTGGAGCCATGGCGTGGTTTGTTTTGAACTTGTGATATTCGGAGGATAGGTTTTTTAAAGTTCCGAATGTACGATGGCCCAAAAATCAGAATTTGGAAAAACTTATACTTTTCAAATTTTGTCTTTGAAATAATCGGAAGTTAAATTAGTTACCAAAACTTCCGAATATACCACACAAATCATTGTCATTTGAACTTGTCTAACTTAGTTACCCAAACAAATTTCCGAATGTACAACAAAAATCATTGTCATTTATCTGCTCTTCTTTACTTTACGACCGTGACTACCTCCCAGTCCTGCACGACCACGGGTTTGAGCACCTTCAGTTGAGCAGCTTGGAGCGCTTCAGTTGGAGCAGCTTCAGCGCTCGATGAAGCTCGAGTTCTTTTACCCGTCTTTGATACTGCCACCTTGGGCTGATGCCTCTTCGTGACTTTCTCCCCAAACTGGGCAGCATAATCTTCGTTATCCATATTATCAACTAGATCTCTAGCCTCTTTGATCTTCTCAGCTGGCATGGGATCTCCGCTCTTCAGCATGCAGTTAACATTTTGGAAACACGCTTGAACCTATTCACCTGTTTTTTATACGTAATGACATAACATCAAACGGTAATTACCTAAGATTTATAGGAATAATATAAAATGAACAAAAATATAAGAACACGCACCAGTCTATCATAACCAGCTGGTTTGTCTTTGATGATACAATTATAACTTGAACCCGCCGCAGTAGTGTTGGATTTGATTTCACGGATAACCAAAGGATGTGATACCTTGTTATACCAACTCATATAGTCTGGAGAATTTTCATCACCTCGGTGGTTCGTCTACCAGTGTCGATAATGAAGTCATTCCTCTTATCCCAGTTATCAAGAACAGTAGGTGGGCCTGTGTGAACAATCGTGAGATTATCACCACTAGAAGAGCACAACTCCAACTCCAATTTGTAGTAATCCCCCATTTTCTCCAGAGGTTGTTGTTGTATATACCCGTGGTTTGTCGCATCACCCTAGAGGGGTTATACATCACATATCCTGTGGGGTGCCACAATGGTCCAAAATAAAGGGACAAGTCCGACCGAAATTTATATGCCCACTGGCTCGATCTTCCTTGTATGGATCAAAGCATACGTCCGAGGCCTTCAATTGGTCCAAAATCTCCCTCATGCGAATCAACTGCTGCTCTTTTGTCCTAGAACGGTTGTCTTCAAATATATACTTTGTTCCTCTAGGAGTACCTTTGCACCACCCCGGGTTCTCTCCGGCCAACTTCAGGATAGGGAAGTGGTCATAGATCCATGCCTATATACATAAGAAACCAAGTTTTAGTAAATAGATTGTGTATATTCGGTAGTAATTTCCAAACATAATTTCCGATTATATATAATCGGAAACAAAACTGAGTACCTATCCACCGAATACCCATTCGGAATAGATATGGATCATTTCCTACCGAATATGCGTCATTTGGAGTTCAGTAACCTATAGTTTTTCTGGCTGTATATTCAGTAGTAATATCAAAAAATATTTCCGATTATATATAATCGGAAATAAAACTAAGTACCTAGCCACCGAATAACAAACATTCGGAAAATAAGATGGATCATTCCTACCGAATATGCGTCCTTTGGAGTTCAGTAACCTCTAGTTTTTCTGGCCTGTATATTCAGTAGTAAATCAAAAATATTTCCGATTATATAATCGGAAATAAAACTAAGTACCTAGCCACCGAATAACAACATTCGGAAAATAAGATGGATCAATTCCTACCGAATATGCGTCCTTTGGAGTTCAGTAACCTCTAGTTTTTCTGGCCTGTATATTCGGTAATATCAAAAACATTTTCCGATTATATATAATCGGAAATAAAACTGAGTACCTAGCCACCGAATAACAAACATTCGAAAATAAGATGGATCAATTCCTACCGAATATGCGTCCTTTGGAGTTATGAATATGCGTCCTTTGGAGTTATGAATATGCATCATATGTATTGTCTACCGAATAACTATAGAGTGAGTTATAGAGTTAAAGAAAAAACCTGCAATAGAGCCACGTTCCCGGCAACTTGGCAGGTTCCTAGCCTCGACGCCTTTCTCAACTCTTCCATCAAGAATGCTAGGCATGCCGTGCCCCAAGAATAGTCACCGACTTCATGGAGAGGATCCAAAAGTTGTATAAGGTTGGCGTCGATCCGGTTGCCAGAAGTATTGGGGAATATGACACATCCCAATACACAGAGGAGATATGCAGTGGCAGCGTGGTTCACTTGCTCATCAGTTAACGTTCCATTCTTTTCCTTCTCCAAGGTGCCTCGAACATATTCATCAAAGCTGTAATGTTGATCTGTCTTGTTCTATAACTGGCATGCCTCCTAAACTCTGTTGTTGTTGTCTCTTCATCCCAACCTAAGCACTTGTTAGTTAGAGAATAAAGTTGTGCCCAACTTAACTGCTTTGTGTAGTTAAACTTCACAGCTGTGCCTTGGTCGGGAAGGTTAAGAATCTGCACAACATCATCCGGGGTGATCGTCATCTCCCCAAACGGCATATGGAAAGTATCGGTCTCAGGATACATTCTCTCCACGAACGCCGATATGGCCACACGATCATGTTCCAACAATGAATTCTCGGCGGCATTAGCTAACCCCGAGTTGGCAACAATTGTCTTGAACCTTTCACATTCACCGGATAAAGGCCACGCAAGCATTTTTGTTGGTGCGGCGGTAGGTTTGAGTAGACGGACCGCATCTTGATGATCCTATTAAAGTACATAAAAAATCCTTAATACAAGTATTACGATATAACACATAGACAATACATTAATAAAAAATAGTAATTTTATTACCTCGGTTTCATATATTTCTCTGGCCCATGAGTCTTTGTATCCAAATAGCAATTTTCCTCCATCCGCTGGTAGTCCAAGGATTGTGCCTGCTGGAATACCCTTCTTCTTCAAGTGCTGAGGGACAAGATGTGATGCTTTCTTAGCAATATCCTTCCTTACAACATCTTTTCCTTTTTTGGGTTTTTGGGTACCACTTGGTTGTCCTTCTTCTTCTACTCTTGCCACTGGATCAACTGGTTCAACACTTGGTCCTGCACTTTGCTGAGCGGCTTGTTCAATACTTGGTCGCACCCCTTGTTCACTGCCTTGTTGTTCAACAGTTGGTTGTTCTCCTTGTTGACTGCTTTGTTCTTGTTCGCTTTGTTGAGCACCTGAATTATCTTTGGCACTCCTTTCCCTCCTAGCACTAGCTGTCACTTTCTTCCTCCCTTCTCGACTTTGTCTAAACAACAAAGAAAGGAACAATATTTACAAACTATACAATCGGAAGACAAAGTATGGAAATATAACCCGAATGTACACATTCGGACGTAAGAAGACACATATTGTTCCCGAATACAAAACAATCGGAAGCTAACTAAACATATTTGCAACCGAATATACATCAATTGGAGTTCAGAAGCTGTAAATTTTTCATCCTACACAATCGGAAGAAAAAGTGCACCTCTATAACCCGAATGTACAAATTCGGAAGTAAGAAGACACATATTTTTTCCGAATGAAAAACAATCGGAATATAACTAAACACATTTACAACCGAATATTCATCAACTGGAGTTCAGAAACTCTAAAATTTTATCCTACACAATCGGAGGTATAAAACATTATATTGTCTTCCGGATAAATACTGGCCCCAAAATGGGATTTTTCCTATATCATAAATTTTGAGATTTTTTCAATATATACATTCGGTAGTGAGTGTTCTTCCGAATACTTTGTGTCTACTTAAATATATTCGGTAGCCAAAAAATTCATTAAACTACCGATTATTAGCAGTTTGTATCCAGGAAGATATGGCCACCAATATTCGGCAGATAATCATCAAATCTTTCTCCCGAATATTGTCGATGTTCTTGAAAAATGAAGAACACGACTACATTCGGAAGTAAATGAGCATGCATATCGTCCGAATCTGGATAAATAACCGAAAACCCTAGAAATTTTTTTTCTCGATTCGACGAATTAAAGCGAAATAAACCCCAAAAATGATAGATTCTTACCTAATTGGGGCCATTTGAAGTTGACGAAGTGTTTGAGTCTCGGAATCGCCACCACCTACTACATTGCCGGGTACTTGTTCTTCGCGTTCTTCTTCATTTGCAGCAAGAATTTCTTTATTTCTTGCTAAAATTCCAATGTTTGGATCGATACCCCGAGCAACATTTTTGGTTCTAGGTCTGTGGGTTTCATTTCTCTTATCCATTGTTTTATAATCGAATCGACGATGTTTTGATTTTACGATTCGCGGCGATGTTTCGGTTGAACGAGGAAAAAAAAAAATTCTTCCACAATCGGAAGATAATATGAAACTGGAAGAAGAAGAGTTGAAATGAGTAGAATTGTTTTTGATTTGGTTTTTATCCAGTTTTACCAGAAGGGCATTTATGTAACTTCAATATCATATAGGGTACCCCTTAACTAGAGTCTTTGGCTGGGTATAAATTGATGGCCCCTAAATCCTTTGGGATGGCCCCTAAAAACGCCAGGTTTTTTATCTCCGGTGATTTCTCATTCCATGTAAAACAGTTGAGGGGATTTTATTTTTCTTTTCTTTTCTCCCATACCCGTTCCTTATGAGAAAGAAACTGAGGTGACATGACTGAGATTTTGCATGAGGGAGCTTTGGGGAATTATGATTGAGATTCAGATGTTAATGGGGCTGGTTGGTTTCATAGACGAGATGGAGAAATTCTCTTTAACCTTCTTCAATTGGAAGCCGTATGAAGAAATTGCTTCTTCTTACTCAACTGCTCAAGATGACTCTCATCAATTGATGGGTTTGTATATCAAGCTGAATGCATATTTGATAAGCTACCTTGCTAGAACTTCTAATTTGAATCGAAATTGTTGTACATGGAGAAATTAGTTCATAATAATTTTGGGGTTTTCTTAGCATTTAATATTTAAACTTCAATCGAGATTATAATAAAGTATGGGGTGGTGGTGACTTATGTCAATTGCATAATATCAATTCTACTATGGGTTCTAATTTGGGAACTAGGATTCCCCATGCTAAGGTTTGGGGCTTTTTCCCCAAATTTGTTTCTTACTATCAAATTTATGGTTAATGCATGTATGGGCATCTCTTGATATATAGGTCTCTTGATGTGTTATTTTGCTATATTTGTTCATGGAGTTTTGGTTCCCAGATAATAACCATTTGCATGAATTCGTATTTGCGGGATGAAGGAGCCTTGCCCCAACAACAGAGATATTTCTCTCTGGGTCTCAACTCTGCACTCCAGTTGTTCGTAAAAAGTTCACAACCAGTGCTGCAAGTACGTATCTTAGAGATATGTACATTGATGGCGGTTAGACTCGGCATGGGAGATCCGTGGGTAACACTTTCTCACAGTAAGTTTTCTTAGATTTCATTTTTGTTGATATATTTGCTAGAAATAAAAGAGATCGAAAAAGGTTACATTTTGTCCAATAATATTTAGTTGGTTGTGTTTGAGATGAAATTCTATCTTTTATCGCCTAGCTGTTGGTGGCTTCAACACTCAAGGAGTCCACTTTAGTCACGAGTTTGCTGTTTCCACTTGATACTCTTACCTTATTATCAAATGCAATAGCCTTGAAAGTGATAACGGAAACTAGTTAGTATTCCTGGTGTGTTCATTGATGTTTCACTTTGTCGTTTTAGATCAGGAAGCGGAACTTTCCGTCTTTCCATCTTCATAAAATGGGCTGGTCTACAATAGTATATTCTATATGTAATTGAAATATCATCTCACCTTGCTCGCTTCATTTCTAGTTATGCAATTCTACTATGTTATTGTCTGGTGCACATAAATGTAATTCGGGTAGGATTGGGTATCTATTATGAATTGAAATGTTATGTGAAATGAATTGGTGCTTAGCATTTTGGAACATTTGCTACCTTGTTGTACATAAATGAGTTAGAAATAATTGTTGTTGCCAACGTGTATGCTTTCTTCCCCTTATGATCTGTTGATTAGTTTAATTTAAATGGAGTGTGAATAATGATATGTTGCTGGTTTTCACATATTACATTTATTTCGTATAGGGTGTTCATAGAGGTTGGACATCGGTTAAACCTACAGCTAGGATTAGATACAGAGGGTGTATTAGTGGGACAACTGAAATGATTATGTACAGGAATGGTACTTTCTAGGCTAGTTAAAGATGTATATTCACTTGTGTTAGCCTACTATATGGAATTTAGTTTATTCACATAGCCTTACTTTGGTTTGTATGTTGTGGTGATTGGTGTTGGTTGGCTAAACGTATTTCTACATCTCTGGGGAAATTGCTTGGTAATTTATGTGGTTCTATAATTAGTTAATTATTGTGAGCATTTCTGCGTCGGCATTGGGCGTACTAAGCTTTGACTTATTAATGAATTTGTTTCTTTGATCGATGGATATTTGAATTAGAGATATAAGGTCATCGGAAATGTTAGTCTGACATTATTAACGAAATGGATAATTGCTTTCTACTACTGATTTTAAGGGCTTGTGGTCATGGCATAAAATTTCATCTATTTTCTCTTTGCACCATTCTTGCAAGTCTGGTTCTCAAATGGTTTTCGTTGCTTTATACGATTCATAATGTGAGTGGTCACTATACACTAGATGCTTCTATATTTGTTCCTTTTGGATTATGTCGTTGCTGTCTTAAACTTGGCTGAAAGTTATGGGTGCTGTAAATGTTTTAAGCATGTATTCTTTTGTTAAATTAGTCATGACCTAAGTGATTTTTGAGAAGTACCTTAAATGATTTATTTTTCACACTGTGCTTAAAGTTGCATTAGTGCAAATGCTGATGGTGATGGAACTGGTGGAGTTAGCCATGATTACCGTAAACCAAGGTAAATAATTAATTGCTCTCTATAGACACTCATATCTCTTGAACATGTTTTTGGCATAGTACAATAGATAGATTAAAGATAAGTAGTTCATTTTTTTTTTTGATATACTAGATATTATGGGTTCACTGAAATTTTGGCATCTTTTAGTACAATAATGACAAAAGATTTAAAATGTGGAAATTTAGCTTGTTCCAGTAGTGGCAATTCTAATTAGACGTATAGTTGTTACAAAGAGAACCGGACCGTACCGGAGTATGTGCAGCCCTAGTCGTGCTTGATTCCTTCGAGCAACGGAGAGGGTACGTAGGCAGTCGTTATGCAGTTCAACACAACTCTACCAGGGTGTTCATATCATCAGAAAGTCTTGGTTACTGCTTTGCACTTCATACCATCTATTCGGAGATGATTGCAACCTTGTCACCGGCAACTGGCCATGGAAATCTTAGTGGTGGCAACTGGCCATGAGAGTTATTAGTGGTGGCAACTGGCCATGGAAATCTTGGTAGTGGCAGCTGGCCATGGAAATCTTGGTAGTGGCAGCTGGCCACGAGAGTTATTAGTGGTAGTAACTAGCCATGGAAATCTTGGTAGTGGCAGCTGGCCATGGAAATCTTAGTAGTGGCAACTGGCCATGAGAGTTATTAGTGGTGGCAACTGGCCATAAAAATCTTAGAATTGGAAATTGGCCATAAAAGTCTATTATTTTTGGCAACGGGCCATCTCTCATTTTGACAACTGGTCGTCTCTCATAATCGGAGAACAAATACCAAGTGTGCTTGCTTATAATGCAGTTTGGGTGATTCAAATTCGAGTTGCTCATAAGAATTTGAAGGTTCGGTTACTTGAGTGGCGTATCGCAGAGTCGGAGTTTTCTAAGCGGGTCGAAACCCGGTTCACTGGAAGTCCAGATTCTCTGATCTGTCACAGTTGGTATCAAAGCAGTTCCGGTTCAAACGGGACTGTGCATTTGGAACTCACCAAACTTCTACTCGCGAGGTGACCACAGGTATTTTTCTTTACTTCTAGTTTTATTTTGAACTTCGGGACAAAGTTATTTTGAAGGAGTTAATGGTGTGACACTCTGAACCATTTTCTCGGGTTAAATTCAGCCCATGTGAGTTTAAAAGCCTAAAAATTTTATTTGGTAGTGAAAAAAAAAAAGATAGGGTGCTTTCATTAGTATGAGTGCCTAAATCCAAAATTATGGCTCTTGGAGGGGCAGCTAATTGCTTTAATCACAAACTTGGGTGCCTAAATTACTGTCCATGCAGCCAGGCACGTGTCGTATTTTTGGTTAACATAAAAACTGAGAAACCGAGAGTAGGGGGATCTTCTTCTCCTTTCTTTCCTTTCCTTCATTTTTTTTATCTCTGGTGATTTCTCATTCCATGTAAAACAGTTGAGGGGATTTTATTTTTCTTTTCTTTTCTCCCATACTCGTTCCTTGTGAGGGAAAGAAACTGAGGTGACATGACTGAGATTTTGCATGAGGGAGCTTTGGAGAATTATGATTGAGATTCAGATGTTAATGGGGCTGGTTGGTTTTTCACACTGTGCTTAAAGTTGCATTAGTGCAAATGCTTAAAGTTGCATTAGTGCAAATGCTGATGGTGATGGAACTGGTGGAGTTAGCCATGATTACTATAAACCAAGGTAAATAATTAATTTCTCTCTATAGACACCCATATCTCTGGAACATGTTTTTGGCATAGTGCAATAGATAGATTAAAGATAAGTAGTTCATTTTTTTTTTTGGATATACTAGATATTATGGGTTCAATGGAATTTTGGCATCTTTTAGTACAATAATGACAAAAGATTTAAAATGTGGAAATTTAGCTTGTTCCAGTAGTGGCAATTCCAATTAGACGTATAGTTGTTACAAAGTTTAGATGATCATAATGAACATTATATTATAATTAACTAGGAAATGATTAATTTTGGGTACCGTGAGAGATGATTAGTCATTGACATGTGAATCTCATTTTATAAAATCTTGCAAGTGCAGTAAATAAGAGGGCAAGACAAATAACTACTTTTGTGGTGCATGATGTGACGAAGTACGGCCGTGCTTGATCCCTTCGAGCAACGGAGAGGGTACGTAGGCAGCCGCTATGCGGTTCATCACAATTCTACCAGGATGTTCATATCATCAGAAAGTCTTGGTTACTGCTTTGCAGTTCATACCATATATTCAGAGATGATTGCAACCTTGTCACCGGCAACTGGCCATGGAAATCTTAGTGGTGGCAACTGGCCATGAGAGCTATTGGTGGTGGCAACTGGCCATGAAAGCTATTGGTGGTGGCAGCTGGCCATGGAAATCTTAGCAGTGTCAACTGGCCATGAGAGTTATTAGTGGTGGCAACTGGCCATGGAAATCTTGGTAGCGGCAACTGGCCATGAGAGTTATTAGTAGTGGCAACTGGCCATGGAAATCTTAAAATTTGCAACTGGCCATAAATGTATATTATTTTTGGAAACTGGCCATCTCTCATTTTGACAACTGGTCATCTCTCATAATTGGAGAATAAATATTAAGTGTGCTTGCTTATAATGCAGTTTGGGTGATTCAAACTCGAGTTGCTCAGAAGAATTTGAAGGTTCGGTTACTTGAGTGGCATATCGGAGGGTCGGAGTTTGCTAAATGGGTCGAAACCTGGTTCGTTGGAAGTCCAGATTCTCTGATCCGTCACATTATAGGTTGGATAAATATGTCTCCCACAGATAAACCCAGAGATTTTGTTTTGTATTTTGATAAATCAAGGTGAATAAGAACCAATTGATAATCCGGACTTATATTTCCGAAGAACAACCTAGAGTTATCAATCACCTCACAACAATCTTAAACGTATGGTAGCGAAACAAGATGTTGCGGAATCACAAACGATGAGACGAAGATGTTTATGATTTCTTTTTATCTTGCCCTATCGGAGATAAATCTCAAGCCAATCTTACAATTGAACTTGTACGATAGAAAATGACAATATCAGATCGCTCAACTACAAAAGAAATAGTTTCGTCTGGCTTGAAAATCCCAATGAAGTCTTTTAGTCGTTTAACCGACAGGGTCTCGATAAGAAACCTACGGTTAAAGGAGAAACAATTCTAGCAAAACTAACTAGTATCACACAGGAGGTGTGGGGATTAGTTTTGTACAGATGCTAGAGTCCTCCTTAGATAGTTTTCAAATCAGGGTTTGCAATCTAGGTTACCTTGGTAACAAAGCATTCAATATCCACCGTTAGATGAAAAACCTGATTTATCCAAGGTAATATCTTTCAACCGTTAGATCGAATCTTAGCTTGTCACACACAAATGAAATACTTTCATTTAGGTTTGAGTAACCGTACCTAAACGTGTGCACTTGGTTGGTTCACAAATGGTTAGCCATATGAGTAACTTTCATATCAACCTTATTCATCTTCTTCATAACTAGTTCAAATGACTTCAAAAGAACTAGTTCAAGAGTTGTTCAATTGTTTACATCTTTATGATAGATACAATTGAAACAAAATCTGTTTGATTAACTTGAATCAATTCATGAACAATATAGCCACGATTTGCAAAGATTGCATTCCTTATTTATTTATTGTTTTAAGTTCATGAGATACCGATTTGAGATATAATCAGTTTGGGTACGCGTACGGGTACGTGTACTCTAGCTTTACCGTAATTGGGTTTGAAAACCCAGCAGAAATTTTCGGTTCGAAAACTTCCGAGGGTGCGCGTACGGGTACACATACCTAAGGTGACGGTTTTCCAGTTTGTAAACTTTACAAACATCAGCAGGAATTTTCGGTTCGAAAACTTCCGCCAGTATGCGTACCCAACCTGTCTCCTTCGGCAATACCGTATGCACGAGTGCACACACTTGGTTACCGGCATATGGATTTATATACTAATGTGCGAACACACTATATATGCTTATATGCATAGTTGGTTATAACATCTCAACTCTACATTTCAATCATTGAAACATTCTTCTATAATGTTATAATAATCGTTATTCACGACTATCATCATCAAAGCTATTTTCAAGATCAAAACGTCATCATGACTTGCTTCAAGGATAAAGATGAACAATGGCTAAAGAGAAAGCTTTACCAACACGTATTTCGAGATAAAAGATAGACGAGTAAACTCGGCTCGAAATATCAAAGGTGTATGTATGAAAACTAACATACTTATACGACTTTGTCTCAAGAGTAGGAGATAGAGTAGATATACTTTTGAGTGATAGATAAGGTCTCCACATACCTTTTTGGTCGGATGAAGTTCCACTGGTTCCTTGAGTATTTCTTCGTCTTCGTAAGATAATCGTCATGGAGTCTGGAGCTCAACTACACTAATCTGTCCTAACCGAGACTTAGCTATAAGTAGTCTAGAAATCAAAACATATAGTTTTGACAACTAAACTTGACAAACATGCTTGAGATAACAACGCATGCGAGTTTGACCAAGCAATGCTCTAAAACTATCAATACATATGGATTACAAAATAAATAAAACTTTGTAGCTTCTCGTCCACATGCTTGATATCCTTGGTGCTTCAACATTACTCGAAAACTTCGTCTTTTCCAAGTACTCCCATGATTCCATAGATGTTCAATTCAGCATCATAGTTGTTGAAGTTCTGTAGCCATAACAATGAGAAAACAAAAGCTCTCGATCATTGTTATACAGTGTCATAGTATTATTAGACAGTATCAAAGTTCATATATCACAACTTCGACAACAATACTATGGTGATATGTATCACTCCCCCTTAGTCAATACTTTCATCTCAACATGAAAACCTTTCCCCCTTACATAATGACCCGTAAAACACGTAAACCATATGTATTTGTAGTGTGAACTACATATTAATTCCCCCCCTTTTTGTCAATAAAATTGGCAAAGGTACGAAAACGGGATCCTAATGAAATTTCCATGGAGATGCTTCAAGACCAAAGAAAAGTGCATACCAACTTATTTAGATGCAATCATATAGCCGAAGCTAAATGATTTCATCAAGGAGTTTATAAAGATACAAGATAACCTCTAAAAATTCCATAGCCGCACTCCCCACAAAGATATGGAAATTAAGCACAAGTTCAAATGAACTCTCTCCCATTTGATGTCATTCCCGAAAGAACAACAAGAGCGACCTTACTTTTTATGAGAAAAGAAAGGATTTTATTGGACACCAAAAATCACAAAAAATCTCAATTAAGCTAATCACAAGTAAACCCATGATTAATTTAATCGGAATACACAATCATATTAAACACAAAAGTGATCAATTTAATTGGAAATGCTCGACATAAGAGAATTTATGGAGCTACGACTAAGTTAACCATAAAGGAATGATTAGCTCAATCGTCCATATACTCAACACAATAAAACCTTATGGAGTATTGCAGTATACACATAAAATATGGATTAGGGAAAGATCAATATTGCGATGAATACAAAGATTCATTCTATCCTTCATCACTATTAGCATAATGATTTATAATAGACATAATCTTTGTAAACAAAATATTTTAACCTATCTTCCATCAAAAAATTGACAATGTAGGCTTAATTTTTGTTTTGTCAAGAGTTCATCGATCTTGTATCAATATTTGCATATCGACATGTGAAACAGTTAACTTTTGACAGTATATGGGACAATAACAGTTCATGGACGCAAACACACATATCCCATAAAATATTGCAATATATAAAACCATAAAGATTAATACTCCAACCATCATCTTCCAAATCACTTTAGAATTTAAACAAATAAATCTAAAAACATTGCAAGATGAAAAAATGGACATAGCTATGTGTAATCACAATAATGGCTATTCCAAACTCTAGTAATCCTTCTTAAACAAAACAAAGAAAATTAAGAAGTTTTCTAGGCAACAATATCTTTTTACTTATTTTCAGAATTCTTTTCGTAATCCCTATACTCACCAAGCTCTTCTACAATCAGATCAATCCTTGATTCAAGATTCTCAATCTTTTCTTCCAGTTTTTTGGATGATAGAATCAGTTCATTTTTCAGAGCGCCAACTTGTTCCAAAACAAGATTCATAGTCAAGGTGAGTTTCTCAAACTGAGATACAGGCGGATTTCCATCATAAGATACATCACGTTTGTCTGAGCATAACTCATTATCAGATGAGTCGAAACGAATCTTCTTCGATGGAAACATAATAGTCCACACATCACTTTCTTTGCTTGAGAGACTGGATGAAGACATGATTGAAGATAAAAATGAAATGCTCAATCTTCAAGAGCAGAGACCCCTACTTAAACGAGGAAGGTATTCCAAGAATAACTTTTGACCAAAACCATAAACCATGGGTGTTTATAGGGTAACGGTTTTGTAGGAGATACCGTTTAAAATTCTTAATGAGAAAAGACCTAATCAAACTTAACAGAGATAAAATCCAGAATATTTACAGCCCTCTTTGTAGAGTGTGGTTCTTGTAAAAAGCAGAGGGTACAAGAACCACCTTTTATGCTCACTCCAGAACAAGCTTCTCCCTATTTAGAATGGAATTGGGAGGTCTCCATTTGACAGATGTGCTTATTTCATGATTCCATCTTTTTTTCATGTGAGCAAAGTTAAGGGTTTGACTTGTTTTTCTTGGATCAGTCTTGAGATCTGTGTTTGTTGAATTTTTTTTTTTTTAACTACGAGTTGTTTTAGTCTTTTCTTTCGTACTTTTGAGGATACATATAGAAGATTCTTTTTGCCTCTCTTGTATGCAAGTTTTTATTGAGGAGACAATTTCTTGATCTTTTGTGCTTATATCATCTAGATGATCCTGATTTTCGCACACGATATCAAATTTTAAAACAAACTCGTGTTTCCCCGTGTTATTACATTCGTTAGATATGAAGTCAGGAAAACTTTGCTTAGAAGAAATAGTCGAGGGATGGTATTTCTTATGGAAATCACTATTGTGAAAGCTTGCAATTTCTTCTCTCAGAATATCCGGTTGTTCTTTTAAATATTCAATCTTATTCATTAGAGTTTCTTCCTTTGAAAAGGAAGAATCGAAAGAATCAGAGTGAACTGGACTATTTGGGGGACATGTGTGGTTGTCAGCAAAGAGGTTAATGGAGCTTACACAGACTTCTTCCTCAGGACAATTGTCAAGGGTAGCCATCCAAGCCTTCGTTAACGCATTAACCTTCTTATCAGAATTGTTTGAAGTCGGAACACTTCTGTAACACTTTAAACAAGCCTTATCTTTATGATTCTTTTGATCTTTAATATTCCCTTTTGTGATTGAGATTTATTTTTGTTTTGAGACTTTCTTTTACTCTATCTGAGTGTCTTTTTCAATTGTTGTATAAACAATGAAAGAGATGAAATAAAGATATTCTCATTTTTTTCAATCATTTTTGGGTGACGAGATTTCTTGTCAGTTGTGGTAACAGAGTTTACTACCAAATGATGTTTCTCTCGCTGTTGTAGTTCAAGATCAAAAATCTTTAACTTCCCAACCAGAGTGTTTATGGAAAGGGTATCAAGGTTATTTCCCTCAATGATGGCATGCTTCTTAGAATCGTATCTAGATGGCAGCGATCTGAGAACACAATGTCTTTTTCAGGAATAGTCTTACCCACCACAAAAGATGCATTAACAATTTCAGACACTTTGTGATTAAACTCATCAAATGAATCTCATCTTCCATACGAAGGTTTTCCCAATCAGAACTAAGGTTTTGAAGCCTAGCTTCCTTTTCACTGGTATTTCCTTCAAATACGTTTTCTAAGATGTCCCATGCATCTTTAGACCTAGTGCAATTTGACACATGGTGCTGAAGATTTGGGTTAATGGCATGTATGATGGCATTCAAACCGTCGGAATTTTGCTTTGCAGCAAGAATCTCAGCATCATCGTATTCGCCAATATTTTTTGGAACATTAATGTTACCTACTGCAACAAAGGGAGCATCATAGCCATTAACAACATATACCCATGATTGAAAATCACGCGATTGAAGAAAGGCTCGCATAGCAATTTTCCACCATAAGTAATTAGAGCCATCGAAGACTGGTGGTACGTTAATAGAGATAGCACCTCTGTCCACAGAGTCAGATCGCTATAAACACAGACTTTTGAGGTCTTAAACATGTTTTCCTGCTCTGATACCAATTGAAAAAGCGGGGGTCTAACAACACCACAAAATATTTCTCTTAGCAATCTGTGTGGACTAACTCCAATATACTTTCTAGAGAATCAACTAGACAGTCAGACTCAATCTAGGTAAAAGTATATCGAGGAGTTAATATCTCTCTCTTTATTTGATCTAGCTTACTCAAGAAAATATAAATCTGCGAGTCTTAATCAAATACAAGGAATAAACTTGGATGGTACCAAAGACCAATATCCAAGGATCAATCAATTTCCAATCAACAACCAAAGGTTGGATTTCAAAATTGATCGATACAACGCACAACATGTATTATTTCAATTATATAACAAATATAATGTGGAATAGAAATAACACAGACACCAGAAATTTTGTTAACGAGGAAATCGCAAATGCAGAAAAACCCCGGGACATAGTCCAGATTGAACACACACTGTATTAAGCCGCTACAGACACTAGCCTACTACAAACTAACTTCGGTCTGGACTGTAGTTGAACCCTAATCAATATCACACTAATACAAGGTACAATTGCGCTCCTTACGTCTCTGATCCCAGCAGGATACTACGCACTTAATTCCCTTAGCTGATCTCACCCAAAACTAAGAGTTGCTACGACCCAAATTCGAAGACTTGATAAACAAATTTGTCTCACACAGAAAAGTCTATAGGTTGGATAAATCTGTCTCCCACCGATAAACCCAAAGGTTTTGTTCCGTATTTTAATAAATCAAGGTGAACAGGAACCAATTGATAATCCGGACTTATATTTTTGAAAAACAACCAAGAGTTATCAATCACCTCACAACAATCTTAATCGTATGGTAGCGAAACAATATGTTGCAGAATCACAAATGATGAGACGAAGATGTTTTTGATTTCTTTTTATCTTGCCCAATCGGAGATAAATCTCAAGACAATCTTACAATTGAACTCGTACGATAGAAAATGGCAAGATTAGATCGCTCAACTACAAGAGAAGTAGTTTCGTCTGGCTTCACAATCCCAATGAAGTCTTTTAGTCGTTTAACCGATAGGGTCTCGAGAAGAAACCTACGGTTAAAGGAGAAACGACTCTAGCAAAACTAACTAGTATCACACAGGAGGTGTGGGAATTAGTTTTGCACATATGTTAGAGTCCTCCTTATATAGTTTTCAAATCAGGGTTTTCAATCTAGGTTACCTTGGTAACAAAGCATTCAATATTCTCCGTTAGATGAAAAACCTGATTTATCCAAGCTAATATATTTCAAACGTTAGATCGAATCTTAGCTTGTCACACACATATGAAATGATTTCATTTAGGTTTGAGTAACCGTACCTAAACGTGTGCACTTGGTTCGTTCACAAGTGGTTCACCAATGGTTAGCCATATGAGTAACTTTCATATAAACTGTATTCATCTTCTTCATAACTAGTTCAAATGACTTCAAAAGAACTAGTTCAAGAGTTGTTCAATTGTTTACATCTTTATGATAGACACAATTGAAACAAAATCGGTTTGATTCACTTGAATCAATTTATGAACAACATAGCCACAGTTTGCAAAGATTGCATTCCTTATTGATTTATTTTTTTAAGTTCATGATCTACCTATTTGAGATATAACCATCTTGGGTACACGTGCGGGGACGCGTACGGGTACGTGTACTCTAGCTTTACCGGAATCGGGTTTGAAAACCCAATAGAAATTTTGATTCGAAAACTTCCGAGGGTGCGCGTACGGTACGCATACCTAAGGTGATTGATTTCCAGTTTGTAAACTTTACAAACATTAGCAGAAATTTTCGGTTCGAAAACTTCCGCCAGTACGCGTACCCAACCTGTCTCCTTTGCCAATACCGTATGCACGAGTGCACATACTTGGTTTCCGGCACATGGATTTATACACTAATGTGTGAACACACTATATATGCTTATATCAATAGTTGGTTACGACATCTCAACTCTATATATCAAACATTGAAACATTCTTCTATAATGTTATAATAATCGTTATTCACGACTATCATCATTAAAGATATTTTCAAGATCAAAACGTCATCATGACTTGCGTCACGGATAAAGATGAACAATGGATAAAGCTAAAGCTTTACCAACACGTGTTTCGAGATAAAAGATAGACGATTAAACTCGGCTCAAAATATTAAATGTGTATGTATGAAAACTAACATACTTATACGACTTTGTCTCAAGAGTAGGAGATAGAGTAGATAGACTTTTGAGTGACAGATAAGTTCAAGTCTCCACATACCTTTTTGGTCGGATGAAGTTCCACTGGTTCCTTGAGTAGTTCTTCGTCTTCGTAAGATAATCGCCATGGAGTCTGGAGCTCAACTACACTAATCTTTCCTAACCGAGACTTAGCTATAAGTAGCCTAGAAATCAAGACATATAGTTTTGACAACTAAAATTGACAAACATGCTTGAGATAGCAATGCATGCGAGTTCGACCGAGCAATACTCTAACAATATCATCACCCAACAACTTTACCACTGTCCTCAGGTCACTGTACAACTTTAGCCCCTTGTAAGTTATACTGGGAGATAAGTATTATGAACTATACCAGAGATAAGTATTATGAATTGTACCAACTCTATATTGTTGATTTTTTGTATTGAAGAACGGACAAAAAAACTTTTTTTGACGCCCCAAATAGTTTCTTCCCAAAGATGTACCTTGGGAACTCCGCCTCAGTGCGACACTGGTTATTAGAATATCTCGCCCATATACAATTGATCCTACAGTGAGCCGAGGTGACCGCGAAGGCAACACAGATGAATAAAAGATTTGATGATCGTTTAGTTGGTGTACGTAAATCAAAGATTACATGGATAGTTATGTAAAGTATTTTATATATATACTACATGGTCAAACAATATAATAAGATCTAGGTTTATTAATAACTATATAAAAAAAAAATCTATAAATAAGAATTTTACTGTAAATGCAACTCATCTGAGTCGGTAATGAAGAACAATAATATTTTATCGTATGAGGTTTAGTTTGTGGATATAGATCTTTAGTGTCGAACCACGTTAATCTCTTTCTTTCTCCATTTATTTCTTGTTTTTCGGCTAGTCTTATCCGTGAAGTCTCAAGGTTATGGAATATCTCATCCATATACAACGAGGATCATGCCGTGAGTCGAGATGACCGTGAAGGTTGTACAGATGAAGAAAAGATTAAATGACCGTGCAGTTAGTGTACGTAAATGAAGACGAAGTCTTGGATTATCTAAATAGTTATGTAATAGTATTATATATATGTATTACCTAGTCAAACAAGATAATAAAATCAATAATATTTCACTTTACGAGGATTAGCCCGTGGATGTTGGTCATTAATTCCGAACCATGTTAAGTTTTTTCTTCTCCATTTTTTTTTTGAAACTTTTCTTTTCCTTTCTTTTCTTCCTTTTTTTAGTAAAGAAAACTATTTTATTAGATATTGGAGATCGTTACACCATTTCTATCAGGTTGCAACGCCGAAATAATAAACCTGATGGACTTGATGCCAGTCTTTAGAAATTTTAAAAACTCTAGCATGTTTTGCTAGCTTATCAGCTGGTTTATTGAAACATCTAGCTATAAACTTGCAACACTTAAATACTCGCCATGCTATATTATTCTATGTATTTTCAAAATACTAATAGTTCTCTTCACTTAAAAATACCGTCTTCTAAGAAAGAGAATATAAATTATAAAAAGTATGAGGACACATGAAGAATAACTATTATCATGATAAGAGATGAGTATAGGATAAGGAATAAATATTATTAAAATTAGTAAAATTTCTCTACATACAAAATATGGTTTCACCTTCGATTCTATTAGAGAGAACTAAAGTTCATATCAAAAAAAGAAAAAAACTGTCTACTGCTCATACTCGGACAATAAATGGTCGTTATACAAATGAACTCCCTTCCCTTTCTACTGCTTGATCTTTTATATTGGTTTCCTAAAACCATGACGACATCATAAGTCAATCTTAAAATCCTCTGCGATTGTTTCAATTGGAAATAAAATCTTCTCAAAGCAAACAAAATTGTTTATTCCCACACTACTTTCCAATTAAATTGACTCACTTTATGGAAAGAAAATCATTTTGTTTCTAGTTTCTTCACGTGCCGTCAAATGAAAATGGAAACCATGATATCACTTCCTACTTTCTTGGAAGACAAACCTTACTCGTGTTTTCTACATGAAATAATATATTTTCAAAATGATCTCGGACTTTAATTTGGACAGGTGAAGTAAGGTAGCAAAATTTCCATTTTGACTCATGAGTTTTTCGTGGAACCCATGTATGTGCATCACTGCAACTACTTCGCTACATGTTGTAGTTGAAAAAGCGGGGGTCAAACAACCACACCCAATATTTCGTACGGAAATCTGAATAGACAAACTCCAATATACTTTCAATAGAATCAACTAGACAGTCAGACTCAATCTAGAAAAAAGTATATCACCGAGTTTATATCTCAATTTCTCAATTCAATCTGCAATCAGCAAACAGGAATTTGCGAGCCCGATTGAATAAGAAAAATAACGTAAACAGTACCAAAGACCAATGTTCAAGTGTCAATCAATTTATATCAACATCCAAAAGTTGGATTATCTAATTTATTGAGCTTAACGCACAACCTGTGATATTTTTATTATATAAAAAAATATAATTCGGAAAAGAAATAACACACACACCAGAATTTTGTTAACGAGGAAAACTGCAAATGCAGAAAAACCACGGGACCTAGTCCAGCTTTAAACACCACACTGTATTAAGCCGCTACAAACACTAGCCTACTACCAATGAACTTCGGACTGGAATGTAGTTGATCCCTAATCAATCTCACACTGATGAAGGTACAGTTGTGCTCCTTATGTCTCTGGACCCCCAGCAGGATTCTACGCACTTGATTCCCTTAGATGATCTCACCCACAATCAAGAGTTGCTACGACCCAAAGTCGAAGACTTGATAAACAAATCTGTCTCACACAGAAACGTTGGAATAGATAAATCTGTCTCCCACAGAAATACTACGAGTTTTGTTCCGTCTTTTGATAAATCAAGATGCACAGGAACCAATTGATAAACCGGACTTATATTCTCGAAGAACATCCTAGTATTATCAATCACCTCACAATAATCTTAATCGTATGGTAGCGAAACAAGATATTGTGGAATCACAAACGATGAGACGAAGATGTTTGTGACTACTTTTAATCTTACCTATCGGAGATAAATCTCAAGCAAATTTTAGCAAAGATAATACTCAATCACGATATTAGAAGTAAGATCAGAACATGCAACTACATAGAAAATAGTTGGGTTTGGCTTCACAATCCCAATGAAGTCTTTAAGTCGTTAACTTACATGGTTTCGTGAAAAACCTAAGGTTAAAGGAGAATCGACTCTAGTCGCAACTAGTATCACACAGAAGGTGTGGGGATTAGGTTTCCCAGTTGTTAGAATTCCCCCTTATATAGTTTTCAAATCACGGTTTGCAATCTAAGTTACCTTGGTAACAAAGTATTCAATATTCACCATTAGATGAAAACCTGATTACACTCAAGCTAATATCTTTCAACCGTAAGATCGAACTTGGCTTGTTATACACAAACGAAATGTACCTTCATTTAGGTTTGAGTAACCGTACCTAAAACTGTACACCATGTTGGTTCAACAGTAGTTAACCGAGGTTAGCTATATGAACATTCTCATATCAACCTTATTCATCTTAACCATAACTAGTTCAAATGACTCAAATGAAACTAGTTAAAGAGTTGTTCAATTGATATATTCTCATAGAAGTATACAAGAACACAATTAAAGAAAAATAAGTTTGATTCACTCGAATCAATTCATGAACATTATAACCACGTTTTGAAAAGAATGCATTCCTTAATATATAAATGTACTAGTTCATGAACAAACGGATTTTAGAAATTTAACCACTCAAGTATGCAAACGGGTACGCATACTTAAGTACCCGGTCTGAGTTTGGGTTTCGCCAGTATGCAAACGGGTACGCATACTTCCAAACACAGCAGAAATTTCCGGACCCAAACCCTTCGCCAGTACGTGTACGGGTATGTGTACTTAAGTACCCGGAATTCCACAACTACAAGTACGCATACGGGTATGCATACTATAGTTCCGGCCATGGATCACATACATGCAAGAATGATACTATGTTCATAATCCAATGATGGTTAAGTATTCTAAACTCTATTTCAATCATTGAAACTTTCTTAGAGGATGACAATAGCCGTTTTCACACACTATTAGCATCAAAGCAATTTTCAAGTTATTGAAATAATCATAACGAAACATTCCAAGTCTACACCAAATGATTGTATCACACAAACCATGTAAGATGTTACTGGGAGATTTTCACATGATCATATTTTGACCTTCATCAAGAATATAATATGAACTTGGTTGAAGCGAAAGCTTACCAACACATATTTCGAGAAATATGTAAGCGAGTTAAACTCAGCTCGAAATCTCAAATGTGTATAATCGAATACTATATAGTAATACGACTTATGTCTCAATATAAGAGATAGAGTAGAAATATACTTTCCAAGTGATAGATGAGTTTTAGTCTCCACATACCTTTTGTTGATGAAGTTCCAGAAGCTCTCCTTAGTAGTTCTTCGTCTTCAATTGATGAACACCGTGAAGTCTAATGCTCAACTACACAATCTATCATAGTCCGAGACATCTATAAGTAGACTAGAAATCAATACTTAGAGTTTTGATCACTAAAATTGAAAAACAAGCTTGAGATAGCAACGTTTGCGATTTCGACCGAGCAGTACTCTAACAATCTCCCCCTTTGTCAATTTTAGTGAAAAAACTATCAATACATATGGATTACAAAATAAAAAAACTTTTTAACTTCTCATCCAAATGCTTGATCTCCTTGGTTCTTCAACATTACTCGAAATATTCGTCACTTCCAAGTACTCCAACGATTCTAAATGTGTTCAACTCAACATCATAGTTTTTGAAGATCCGTAGCTATAAAAATGAGAAAACAGTTGCTCTCAATCGTTGTTATACAGTGTCATAGTATTTTTACACAACATCAAAGTTCAATTGTATAACAACTTTGAAAATAATACTACGGTGATATGTATCACTCCCCCTTAGTCAATACTTCATCTCACAATGAAAACCACTCTCCTTTACATAATCATACGTAAAACATATGTATTTGTAGTGTGAACTACACATTAATTCACCATCTTTTTATCAATATAAATTGGCAAAGGTACGAAAACTAGTGGGATCCTCATGAAATTTTCATAGAGATACCTCATGGCGAAAAGAGAACAACATACCAACTTGTTTCGATGATTTCACATAGTCGAAACTTAGTGTATTCATCAAGGAGTTTATAAATATACATGATAACTCCTACAATATTCTACAGCCGTATTCCCCACAAAGATTTGGCAATTAAGCATAATTTCAATTAAGAACTCTCCCCCATAAAATTCCATTCCCGGAAGAACAACAAGAGCGACCTTACTTTTACAAGAAAAGAAGGATTTCATTGGACATAACAAATCACATGAAAACATGAATTGGTATCCAATAATCTCAATTGAATTAAACACAAGGAAAATGATCAATTCAATTGGTCATGCTCACATAAGAGAACTTACGGAGCCGCACAGTACATACACAAAGATGTGGATCAGGGAAAGACCAATATTGCGGAATAATCAAAGATTCATTCTATTTTTCATCCCTATTTGCAAAAACAATGACATATAATAGACTTAATCCTTGTAAACAAAAGTTCATCCTATCTTCCATCCATATTTGCATAATGACATAATAGGCTTAACGTTTGTAGTCAAAAGTTCATTCTATCTTTTATCAATACTTTCATACCGACATATAATATAGTTAACTTTTGAACAGATATGGGACAGTCAAGGTTCACGGACGTAAACAACATATCCCATAATAATTTGCAATATATAAAACCATAAACATTAATACTGCAAAAATCATCTTCCAAATAACTTAGAATTTAAATAAATAAATCTAAAAACATTGCAAGATATAAATCATTGGTAATAGCTATGTGTACTCACAATAATTGCTATTCCAAACCCTAGTTATCCTTCTTAAAGACACAAGAATAAATTCTCATAAGAATTTTCCTAGAAAAACGTTAAAAAGAGAAAAGCAACTCTAAAAACAAAAAAACAATCACAAGCATCAGCGATCATGTACGCAATATTCATAAGTTTCAAGTCCTTCAAGCTTGTGACAGATGGTATCAGCTGCATCTTTGGACAAGATATTCTTCTTGAGACGATCATTAACATAGTGTTTTCATGAGAGCAAGGTCAGATTTAACCTTTTTCAACTCAGTGTTTATCATATCAAGGTTTTTTAAGGTAACAACAAGAAGCAGTTTTGCATTGTTAAACTGACCGATAAAATCTTGAACAACTTCAGAAGAAATCTCTTCATCATCCTCAATGTCTGAAAATTTATCAGGAGATTGAGGAGAAGTGTCATTAACTTCCACAAGAGTTATTTTCTCTTTTTCTTCGGAACCACAACCCTTATCAAGAAAACCTTTTGCAAAGTTACAAGTTCCCGAAGGAGATGCCGTTTTTGAAAAGAAAAAAATAACCTAGGGTAGACGTACTCTACCAAAAGTTTTTATTTAAATAGTTTCTTGGGATAACAGGTTTTAGGGTTTCCAACGTCGGTCCGTGACATGAAACAAGGGTACCCACACGAATAAAAACTTGGCCCATAGGATAAAAGAAAAGGAAACACAACAACGAAAGATGCAATTCAAAGAGACTGTTTGCAAAGCCGTATTTTGCTGAGTGAATAATTTCACAGGTCTTAGATCGATAAAGTTTATATTCTCACAAGAGAAAAATTTAGAGCATAGGAGTACCATTATGACATAACAAAATTTAAAAATAAAAACTAACCAAGACCAAACATACATACTTATGAAAAAATGTTTGTGAATGATAATCCAGCTAAGAATGATAAGAAAAGAGTTAGAGAATCAGAAAACATATTGTCATCAAGTATACCTGATCATATCCCACTCAACCGGGATTTTTGTGAGTGAGTTTTCAACCTTGTGATTAATTATCACAAGGTTGAAATCTTGTGACCGCTCAAGCCTATTTTTGGAGTTTTATCAGTTTAAAACTCTTGAAAGCGGGACCCACAATTAGGTTTTATTGTTAAAAAAATAGGGAGGCATATGCTCAGACGCTTGGAGAGCTTCTTTTTCTCCAAGCGGGTAAACATCAGCCGCTTAGTTCCTTAATTTAGCTTCCCATTGTCAGAACTCATTGAGCCAGTCACTCATTGGGTTTGGCAGTAAGTGGGTGTTTAAAAAACTCATTCCAATCCCTTGATCTCATTAATTATTTAAAACAAGAAAATAATATCATTCCCTTGATTTGTCAAAAGTTGTCACAATTTCAAAAAATTTGAACAGTTTTCAGAAACTCAAAAACCAATCACGGTCTCGACCTAAATCTCTCTAGGCAATTTTTTTTCCATTTGCTGCCCCTTTTAAGTTTTTTTTTTTTTTTATCGGTAAAGAATTTGATGCGGGCGAGTTTCGAACTCAGATCACTAGTATCATCACCCAACAACTTTACCATTGTACTTAAGTCATTGTACAACTTTAGCCCCTTGTAAGTTACATTGTGAGATAAGTATTATATACTGTACCCGAGATAAGTATTATGAACTATACCAATTCGATATTGTTGATTTTTTGTATTAAAGAACGGACAAAAAAGCTTTTTTTGAAGCCCCAAATAGTTGCTTCCCATGTACTATGGGTACTTCGCCTTAGTGCAACACTGGTTATTAGAATATCTCGCCCATATATAACTGATCTTGCAGTGAGCCGAGGTGACTATGAAGGCAATACAGATGAAGAAAAGATTTGATGATCGTCTATTTGGTGTACGTAAAATGAAGATAAAATCAAGGATTATATGGATAGTTATGTAAAGTATTTTAGATATATACTACATGGTCAAATAAAATAATAAGATCTAGGTTTATTAATAACTATATAAATCGCTGATCAAAAAAACAAACTCCATAAATAAGAAATTTAAAGTAAATGTAATTCATATGAGTCGGTACTGAAGATCAGTAATATTTCATCGTATGAGGTTTAGTATGTGGATATAGGACTTTAGTGTCAAACCATGTTAATCTCTTTCTTTCTCTATTTATTCTTTTTTTTCCGGCTAGTCTTATCCGTGGAGTCTCTCACTTTTAAGTCCAAGGTTATGGAATATCTCATCCATATACAACGAGGATCGTGCAGTGATCCGAGGTGACCGTGAACGTTGTACAGATGAAGAAAAGATTAAATGACCGTGCAGTTAGTGTACATAAATGAAAACTAAGTCTCAGATTATCTAGATAGTTATGTAATAGTATTATACATATGTATTACCTAGTCAAATAAGATAATAAGATCAATAATATTTCACTTTACGGGGTTTAGCCCGTGGATGTTGCTCATTAATGCCGAACCATGTTAATATTTTCCTTCTCCATTTTTTTGACACTTTTTTTTCCTTTTTTTAAAAAAGAAAACTATTTTGTTAGATATTGGAGATCTTTACACCATTTTTATCAGCTTGCAATGTCGAAATAATAAGATCATAAGTGCATAATTTATATGATTTTAGTGTCCATTCCATACTTGTTTAAGCTATTATTCTTGTATGTATTCGTATTATTGCTCTTGTTTTCTCTCATTTGTATCTATTAGGTGAATCATACAAAAAGGAGCTACAAAGTTCTGAAAAGAGATACGAAGAGAAGTATTCCAAGTATCCAAGTGCTCAAGTCCAAGAGAAGTGGAAGAAGTGCGGCGAAAAGGAGAAAAACGCTCAAAATCAAGAGAAGGTCCAGAGACTGATCTTAACTCATTCAAATTAAGAATTTATCATCGTCATCTTGAAGAGATTTGAAAGATAAAATGCAAAAGGAATAAGGTCATTCCGAGTTCGGACGAAAAAGTTGTGGCTAAAACAAGCTTTTATCGAATACCGAAGACGGTAAAGTATGCAAACGGGGTACGCATACTTAAGTTTCCGAAAATTTCTGCTGAAACTTTAGGTACGCATACTTAACGAGTATGAAAACGTGTATAAACACTTGTGAACGCCTCGGGTCACGTTTGGGGTCGTTATTTCATATTTTCGGGTCGGATTCTTGAACCGAACTAAATACGTGAAATCCAAGCAATGTAAAACCTATAAAAGGAGGTATTAAGTCATGGAAAAAGATATAATCGAAAAATCTCATATCACAAGTTCTATATCAAAACCTAGGGTTTACTCCTTTATGGGGAAACCACCATTATTCGTCTTCTTTGTAATATGAGTAGCTAAATCCGTTGTTGATTAACCATGAATTCAATGTTCTAATCGTGAAGATTTATTAATAATACAAACATATTTGAAGTTTTAATCATCATCGTTTGTTTTCATTATATCTAGGGTTTATGATTGATTCTTCGATTGGTTTGGGTACGCAACCAGATTAGTCTATTTATCATTCTATTGCTAGTAGTCAGTTGAGTGATCCGTAATTGTCGTGCATCTCCTACACAAGTAGAAAACATGAGACCTTGCAGAGGGATCTGTAAAGCAATCGTGTGAAAAAACACCTGTAAATGAAACGAGAGCACTGAGTTTAACTTCTAGAATCAAACCTAAATTCACAAATCCTAAAGCGTTCGATCGAGTTACACCTTGTAAGTATACCTCTAGGCGGCTCAGTTGAATAGAATCCGGTGACTAAGCGTACATGTTATCCGGTGATACAATGAGTTTGGGGATAGCTAAGCATCTATGGATGGTGATGAATGGTTCTAACGAAAGATAGATAAGTATTCTAATTCTTCTATCGCTTGGTAACGACGAAGGATTCCTTAATCATCTCTTTCTTCTATATTGTCTTTCTATTATGTTAAAACCAATCCTCCTTTTGTTCTTTACTTTATTTTGCTAATACAAATAACCTATCCATTACACATCTCTCTGTGGGAACGATCTCTTACTACCTCTATATTACCAGTTAATTAGTGGGAAATATCTTTATTAATTTGTTGAGCCTACAACAACCCAACAAATTTTGGCGCCGCTGCCGGGGAGCAGTCACTAATTGATTTGTTATTTGTTTAGCTTGTTTTTGTTTTTATTTTATATTATCTTTTACTCTTGTGAGTCGTCATGTTTCCTTACGGAAATAACATGTACGGAGCACAAGATTACAAATACAACAGTGGTAATCAATATGGTTTTCAGTCTCATTCATATGACAACTACCAACCATCCTACGGGTATGATCAAAACCAATATTTTGGCTACGACCAATATCCTCTGTAACCTTACGGATATTCTCATACATGTCAACAACCTTATGACGGGTGTAAGTGAACAATCACAAGGATGAGAGGATAGTTACGCTTCTAATCCTATTTCTTCAAGTGTTGCAGAACAAATGTGTACCATGATAGAAGATATTCACATAAAAATAGAAAAATACTACCATGGGATCGCAACATCAACAAGGGTTGGACCAACATCAACAAAGCGTTGATAAATCATTCCCAGAACTTTAAGAAAGTGTCCAAAACTTAAGAAGAGACATTGATCAAATTAAAGAAGAGAGGAACAAAGAAGAAATTTGGTCTCAGAACCAAAACTATTCTGACATCTCCATGGACAGTAATGAATACTTGATCGGTAATGATTATGAAGATGAGAAACCTTTAGAAAGTCCGTACAATAATGGTAAAGTTATTCCAACTCCGGATCATAATAATGATCATTCTCCTATTCAAAAGGAGGAGAATGGATATGACATAACCGTTGTTATAAATGGTGTAACGTACTCAAACAAAGAAATTATGAGTTGCACCAATGAACCATACTTTCTGGGAGAGGATTCCGATTCCGATGATGAGATTATTGAAGAGATTGAGATTGAAAATGAAACCAAATTGATTGATTTCGTGGAAGACCCAATTGAGCTAGATAATAATAGTTTGATAGAGGACCATGATATACTCGAAGTAAATAATTCACTTTTAATTATGAATGAGTATCACCTACAAGGTTTGTCTAATCCTTTGCATAATTCTATATCTATTGATCATTTTCCTCTAATCGAAGTAGCTTCTCAAAGAGTTGTTAACTCAACTTTTAAGAAAATACCTCACTTAGGATTGGAGTTGTGTGCTTCTAAAATTTTAACAGATTATTTTAATTTTAGGTATCCACCACTGGATGTGTTTGATTCGAGTATTTTGCAGGTTCACCAAACTAAGGAACCTTTTGAAGTTCCCGAATTCTATGTTCTCTATCTACTTCCGAGTATAGAAAGGACTAAGTGTGGGGGAAACTTCAATAAAGTGATAGATCCAATATTTATATCTTGTGCTAATATTTTTGTGAAGCTGTTATTTGAATTGCAGATTGTTATTTGGAAGGATTACCAAATTTTCAGATTACTGGTGTACGGACGATAACAATAATGTCCGGCTGACGATGTTAAACCAAGCGCTTCATGGGAGGAAACCATCGGTTTTGTATCTCTATCCCTTTTGTTTTTTAATTTTCTTAGTTTTTCATATCATATATTGCATTCCCATCTTAGATTTTACAAAGTCCTATATCTATAATGAAAGTTTTGACGAATTCTCATCAAAAAAAAAAAAATCTGATTGCGCAGTTGTCACGAAAACAGATCTCAAGACTTCATACAGAGTCCGATTTGAGTAGTTGACCCAAAATTTTAAATAGGATAGACTCATATTTCTTTTCCAAAAATAAAATATGAATTCGGAGTCTTTTAAGTTGGACCGATTGTCCTGGACATTTGAGTTTCGGTATTTTTACAAAACCTTTTCAGATTGCATGTCTGCCAGTACGGAGGCCGTAAAAGTCAGACAATTTATCGAAACACTGTGCCTTTTTGACACGTTATAGAAAAGATGTAAGCGAACAAATTTCGCTTAGGAAGTTTTTCCTAGTTCCCTACCCATTGTACAGTTTTTGAGTTTTTTAGGGATGTTATGTCAGAAATCGGAATTTTCGGTTTTGAACATTGAGGACAATGTTGAGTTTAAGTGTGGGGGAGTAGTTAAGCATGTGTGTCTTGCATATGAAATAAATAAATAATACTCTTTGATTTCTTGCATTCTTGAGACTTCATCTTTTGAAGTTAATTATAAGCTACTTAGGATGACACTCTAAACCTTTAAGGTTGAAACAGTTCTTCCAGCTATAGATTAAGTTCTATTTACTTCAATCCTCAAATATATACGTTCATAATTGAATGCGAAACTCAGCTATGGTCGTCATTTGAAAGATTACTCCTCGCAATAAATCATTATTGTATCACTTTATTTTTATTTTTGCAGTTATATGTTTCTCTAAAGTGATTTGGTGGGATCCTGATACTGTCATGGATGTTGTAGCAAGGTAATCATTGGTTAAATATATAAAAGCTCCATATAAAATTTTCTTACACTCATAAAGAGTGAGCCGGGAAAAAAAGAAAAAGAGAGAGAGAGAGAAAAGAAAAATAAATAAATAAGGCTCATCTTCATTCATCAACACTAATAAATGATAGTTCCAGAATTTCGGACTAATCATGTAGTCGATAAAAAAAAAACCATATCATCATTATATAGCAAGTCTAAAAAGACTATTGATGAGGTTCTCGACACTTGGATAGCAGTATGTGTGAAACGTTGTCCCTGTCTCTGTCGTCTAAACAAGCGTGGAGTGCAGGATCCAAGGCAACTATCACATACTTCCTGAAAAGAAACACGCGCTTAGAGTATCTAATCATGTGGTCGAGTTGAATGGGTGCTTCTCTCAACTATTGTACTATAAATAAGAATCCTTTGACGACATTCATACAAGTATTGTGGGTAACATCTTTCTTTAGTCAACATTTGCACACTTCATTATTTTATATCCATTTTCTTATCTATCCATGTGATTTCAGTATGCGAGTGTTGTGAAAAATGTTGCAACAAGTACGATGTCTATCTTAGTAAAGTTTTGCAATCAGGTTGAATAACATACGTAAGTAATTGCTTATGTGTGATGATTGGAATGTATGTGGGATGTTTGCAGCTAAAGAACATATGCAAGCTAATTATTTGGCTTTCTACTTTGTGTCTATCCTTAGTGGTTCTTCCAAGGTGAGAAATTGGAGTAGGTTTTGTGGGTATACCTCTTGTAAACCCTCACGAAACTATAACTCGTCCACTAGGGACACCGAGGGGTTTAAAGGCTTGTTATACATGCTAAGTGTAACCATTTTCTCAACGACATGGAATTTTTGTATTTAGGATTAGTTTTTATTTAGTTTTCTCGAGGACTAGCAAAATCTAAGTGTGGGGGAATTTGATAAGTGCATAATTCATATGATTTTAGTGTTTCCATACTTGTTTAAGCTATTATTCTTGCATGTATTCGTATTATTACTCTTGTTTTCTCTCATTTGTATCTATTAGTTGAATCATCCAAAAAGGAGCGACAAGTGCTGAAAATAGATAGGAAGAGAAGTATTCCAAGTGCCCAAGTCCAAGAGAAGTGGAAGAAGTGCGGCGAAAAGGAGCAAAACGCTCAAAATCAAGAGAAGGGCCAAAGACAGATCTTAACTCATTCAAATTAAGAATTTTTAATCATCATATTGAATATAATTTAAATATAAAAATAATGCAAAAAGAATGAGGTCATTCCGAGTTCGGATGAAGAAGTTGTGGCCAAAACAAGCTTTTATCGAATACCGAAGACCGTAAAGTATGCAAACGGGTACGCATACTTAAGTTTCCGAAAATTTCTGCTGGAATTTTAGGTACGCATACCGGTACGCATACTTAACGAGTATGAAAACGTGTGTAAACACTTGTGAAGGCCTCAGGTCACGCTTGGGTCATTATTTCATAATTTCTGGTCGGGTTCTTGAACCGAACTAAATACGTGAAAGCTAAACAATGTAAACATATAAAAGGAGGTATTAGGTCATGGAAAAGGATAGAATCAAAAAATCTCATATCACAAGCTCGACATCAAAACCTAAGGTTTACCCCTTTAGGGGGAAACCACCATTATTCGTCTTCTTTGTAATGTGAGTAGCTAAATCCTTTGTTGATTAAGGATGAATTCAATGTTCTAAGCGTAAATCTTTATTAATAATAAAAACTTATTTGAAGTTTTAATCATCATCGTTTGTTTTCATTATATTTAAGGTTTATGATTGATTCTTAGATTGGTTTGGGTGCGTAACCAGATTAGTCTATTTATCATTCTATTGTTAGTAGTGAGTTGAGCGATCCGTAATTGTCGTCCATCTCTTACACAAGTAGAAAAAATGAGACCTTGCAGAGGGATTCTGTAAAGAAATCGTGTGTGGAAACAACACCAGTAAGTGAACTGAGCGTACTGATTTTAACTGCTGGAATCAAATTTAAATTCACAAATCCTAAAGCGTTCGATCGAGTTACACCTTATAAGCGTACCTCAAGGCGGCTCAGTTGAATAGAATCTGGTGACTAAGCGTACCTGTTATCCGGTGATACAAGGAATTTTGGGGATAGCTAAGCGTACCTGCTATTCTACAGTTGGTGATGAATGGTTCTAACGAAAATAGATAAGTATTATAATCCTGCTATCGCTTGGAAACAGCGAAGGATTTCTTAATCATCTCTTTCTTCTTCATTGTCTTTCTATTATCTTAAAACCAATCCCCCTATTGTTATTTACTTTATTTTGATAATACAAATAACCTATCAATTACACAGCTCTTTGTATGAACGATCTTTTACTACCACTATATTACCAGTTAATTAGTAGGAAATATCTTTATTAATTTGTTGAGCCTAAGACAGCCCAACATAAGCCTGGTGGACTTGATGCCCGGTGGACTTAAAATATCTAGCATGTTTTTCTAGCTTATCAACTGGTTTATTGAAGCATCTATCTATAAACTTGCAACACCTAAATACTCATCATGCTATATTGTTATATGTATTTTCAAAATACTAATGGTTCTATTCACTTAAAAATACCATCTCAATCTCTGTAAATCAACAAGCAAGACAAACCCATTCTCAAACACACAAGGATTCATTCACCATCTCAGTCATAATCTTCACCAATTTCCTCTATCTGAACTTCAATCTCAGATCCCGTTCTCTGTGTCACAAACATCAGTGTCAAACCAGCCAGCTTCTGTTCCTTCTCAACAACAGACTCCAACTGCCATGAACAACACCACCAATCAACTAACTCTTGCATCAGAAACATCGATTCTTTCTTCCCATTTCTCAATCGAGTCCCAATCTGAACTAAACTTGAAATCTCCAATTTCTGTTGAAACCCTAACTTCCAGTACATCACAAAAATCAATTTCCTCCTTCAATTAGAGCAAAACCCATCTTTCCTTAGGATATTGGATCTCTTATCTTCTGCATATCTTCTCAGTTCATTACAATCCACCTTCTCCATCATTAGCAGCTCGAATTAATGGTAGAATCTTCACAAATTTACCTTGATTTCCTATGAGCTTGAACTTGGATTCAAACAGCATCAGTATCAACTTCAGCTTCACAGCAACAACAATCTCTCGATCTCTGATCTCTCTGAATCTTCATTTCCTCTGCCTGCCGCCATTAGTTCATCTCTTCTTAGAATGTCAGAACTCGGGTACAGTGAAAGAAAGGAAGGCTAATGATAATAGAAATCATTACTCCTCTGATTTTTAGGTCTTGTGTTAGAATGGAAGTGGATTTTAGGTCTTTTGTTAGAATGGAAATGGATATAACCACCTAAGGGGTACCCAGAATAACTTAAGGCACCTCAAATGTTGATATCATCCACCAAAAAAATAATTTATTTTCTTCCATTGTGCTTCCTATCCCGATCCAAGTATCACTCGCCTATGAATTGACCTTTTTTCCCCTTTACGTTCCAAATGGGCGTTTTCTCCTTCATTCGCTCATAATGACTCCATCACACCTGATAAATTCAAAAGCAATCATAAGATACATAATTTACAAGAAAGTCGCAACGAAAACATAAAAATAGATATAAATCCAGGTGTTTTACAACACCTATCATTTAGTCCCTTAATTTAGCTTGCCATGGTCAGAAAAACTCTCATTGAGCCATTCTCTCATTGGTTTTGGAAGTGAATGAGTGTTCAAAACACTCGTTCCAATCCTTTGCTCTCATCAATTATTTAAAACAAGAAAATAACATCCTTCCCTTGATTTGTCAAAAGTTGTCACCATTTCGAAAATTTCGGATAGTTTTCAGAAACTCAAAAACCAATCATGGTATCGACGTAAATCTCTCTAGGCAATTTTTTCTTTCATTTGCTTCCCCTTGTAAAAAAAAATTGATCGGTAAATAATTTGGTGCTGGCGAGTTTAGAACTCAGGTCACTAGTATCATCACCCAACAACTTTACCATTGTACTCACATCGATGTGCAACTTTATCCCTTTGTGAGTTACACTGGGAGAGAAGTATTAAGAATTATACCATAGATAAGTATTATGAACTGTACCAACTCGATATTGTTGACTTTTTGTATTGAATAATGGACAATTTTTTTTTAAAGCCCCAATTAGTTGCTGTCCAAAGATGTACTTTGGGTACTTGGCCTCAGTTCCGACACTGGTTATTAGAATATCTCGCCCATATACAACTGATCCTGTAGTGAGCCGAGGTGACCGTGAAGGCAATACAGATGAAGAAAAATTTAACGACTGTCTAGTTGGTGTACGTAAAATGAATATCAAATCAAGGATCATATGGATAGTTATGTAAAGTATTTTAGATATATACTACAGGGTCAAACAAAATAATAAGATTTATGTTTATTAATAACTCTATAAATTGCTGATAAAAAAAATAACTCTATAAATAAGAATTTTACTGTAAATGTAACTCATCCGAGTAGGTACTGAAGATCGATAATATTTCATCGTATGTGGTTTAGTCTGTGGATGTAGGTCTTTAGTGTCGAACCACATTCGTCTTTTCCTTTCTCCATTTGTTTCTTGTTTTTAGGCTAGTCTTATCTGTGGAGTCTCTCATTTTTAAGTCTCAAGATTATGGAATATCTCATATATATACAACGAGGATCATGCAGTGAGCCGAGGTGACCTTGAAGTTTGTTTAGATGAATAAAAGATTAAATGACCGAGAAGTTGGAGTACGTAAATGAATACTAAGTCAAGGATTATCTAGATAATTTTGTAATAGTATGTAATACCCCGATTTCGGTAGTGTTTCGCCGATGGAATGGAATATAGGTAATGGTTTGTCCTTCCCTAACACCGAGGCCTGATGGGTTCACTTGATTGAGTTGTGGGAACTTCTCAGTTAAGCGTGCTCGACCTGAAGTAGTCACGGGATGGGTGACCTCTCGGGAAGCTTCTTCTGGATAACCGCAGTAGTTCCGTTAAAAAAATCACACACTGCTGGATAACTGCAGTGAGTAAGTGGGAACAATATCGGTGTTAATTGGGATACAACTAGGGGTCGTTCGCTTGTACTCGTGTGGGGGAGTATGCTGGGTGATTATGCCAGGTATTGCTCTCAAAGGAGACAGGGAACGTCCACATTATACCGAGACCTTTTCAGCACAATTGGCTCCAGAGTTGACAGAAAACTCTGCAGTTAAGCGTGCTCGGGAAGGAGCAATCCAGGGATGGGTGACCACCAGGGAAGTTTTTGTCGGATGACCGCAGCGATGCCCGTTGAAAACCCTACACTGCCGGATGACCGCAGTGACTAAGTGGGGACAGTATCGGTAGATGGACGGGTCATTACAAATGGTATTAAAGCCGACGACGGGTCCCCTGCCGAGGGTGGGAGAGTACGCTGGACGGGGTTTTGATCAGGTGCTTCTTTTATGAGGGGCAGGGACCGTCGGAGATATGGGCTTGCACATATTTCGGATCCGAGGACTGCTCCAATCTAAGGTGGTGGTATTGTAATACCCCGATTTCGGCAGTGTTTCGCCGATGGAATGGAATATAGGTAATGCTTTGTCCTTCCCTAACACCGAGGCCTGATGGGTTCACTTGATTGAGTTGTGGGAAAAACTTCTCAGTTAGGCGTGTTCGGCTGGGAGTAGTCACGGGATGGGTGACCTCTCGGGAAGCTGCTGGATAACCGAGGTAGTGCCGTTAAAAAAAATCCCACACTGCTGGATAACCGCAGTGAGTAAGTGGAACAATATCGGTGTTAGTTGGGATACAATTAGGGGTCGTTCGCTTGTGCTCGTGTGGGGGAGTATGCTGGGTGATTATGCCAGGTACTGCTCTCATAGTAGACAGGGAACGTCTACATTGTATCGACGCCTTTTCAGCACAATTGGCTCCAGAGTTGGCAGAAAACTCTGCATTTAAGCGTGCTCGGGGGGAGCAATCCAGGGATGGGTGACCTCCCGGGAAGTTGTTTCCGGATGACCGCAGCGATGCTTGTTGAAAACCCCACACTGCCGGATGACCGCAGTGGCTAAGTGAGTACAGTATCGGTGGAGGGACGGGTCATTACATAGTATTATAGATATGTACTACCTAGTCAAACAAGATAATAAGATCGATATATTTCACTTTACGAGGTTTATCCCGTGGATGTTGGTCATTAATGCCGAACCACGTTAATTTTTTCCTTTTCCATTTACTTTTGGCTCTTTTTAAAATAAAAATAAAAATAAAACTATTTTGTTAGATATTGGAGATATTTACACCATTTCTATCAGCTTGTAATGCCGAAATAATAAGCCTGGTGGACTTGATGCCCGGTCTTTAGAAATTTAAAAAAAAAATCTAGCATGTATTACTAGCTTATCAACTGGTTTATTGAAACATCTATCTATAAACTTGCAACACGTAAATACTCGTCATGCTATATTGTTCTATGTATTTTCAAAATACTAATGATTATGTTCACTTAAGAATACCATCTTCTAAGAAAGAGAATATAAATCATAATAAGTATGAGGACACATGAAGAAAAACTATTATCATGACAAGAGGAGAATATAGGACAAGGAATAATTATTATTAAAACTAGTAAAATTTCTCTACATACAAAATATGGTTTCATCTTCGACCCTACTAGAGAGAACTAAAGTTCAATACAAAAAAAAAAAAGAAAAAAAAAAGAACCGTCTACTGCTCATACTCGGACAAAAAATGGTCATTAGACAAATGAACTCCCTCGATCTTTTATATTGGTTTCCAAAAACCATGAAGACATCATAAGTCAATATTAAAATCCGTTGTCATTGTCTCATATGGAAATAAAATCTTCTCAAAGCAAACATAATTGTTTTGTCTCTTTATTCCCACGCTACTTTCCAATTAAATGGACAACACTTTAAGGAAAGCAAATCATTTTTTTTCTCTTTTTTTCACGTTTCGTCAAATGAAAATCGAAACCATGATATCACTTCCCACTTCCTCTGATAAAAAATTCTTACTCGCGTTTCTACAACAAATAATATCTTTTCAAAATGATCTCGGGCTTCAATTCGGGAAGGTGAAGTAAGGTAGAAAAAGTTTCATTTTGACTCATGAGTTTTTCGTGGGACCCATTCAAATAAAGAGTTGTTATTCAAATTATTTGTGGACCGACAAATATATATCGGAATGCATCTTTAAGGCAATGATTTTGTTATCACCTCAGATAGATCGCTTTGGACTTGGTTGACTCGGTTTGACCATCTTTTACCAGATCCAGGTGGATTGGTTCAATCAACGTCTTCTGAAAACTAAACAACTCTTTCAAATTTCTCTGTCCGTTTATCAGATGTTTTTCTATTGATTTTGGAATTCTGTCAATGGAAAAACTACAACCCACAAGTTAGCTTTTAAGAAAAATCTATTTGTGCTTACAGTCGGTTAGTCTTATCCTCCAGTAGAGTGTCTCACTTTCAAGTGTCAAGATTATTGGCAGGGCCGACCCTGACACTGAAAATGCCCGAAGTAGACGCCGAAAGATTTCCCCTTTAAACATTTGACCAAGTCAGCATAGTTTGACCACGAATGGAAAAATGTGCCTCATATTTATTGTTATGTGATTCCTCTATTACAATGGAGCACTAGACTATACTAGATGACCGCGTGCGGTTGGTGGACGACGAGGAAAGATAACTGATGCCACCGTAGGGGGATGAGGAAAAAAAATCAGTGTATGAAATACATAATTCTTAAATTCAAAGAGCTATGAAGTGAAGGTTTTCATTCAATATGAATCAGTCTTACAGGATTTGGTCAAGTTAGGTGCTATTATGGAGTGAGAACACCGGCCCACTCATTCATCAATAATCATTAATACACTAATTGGATCGAATAATTGGGCGGCAGTGGACACTAAGTGGCTGAAAATCTGCTGCTTGGAAAAAAACACCATGAGCGGCTGAAGATCTGTCTCTTAAGCCTATTTTTGGGGTTTTATTAATTTAAAACTCTTGAAAACGGGACCCACAATTAGGTTTTATTATTTAAAAAAAATATGGGGAGACATATTGAAGAGATTTTTTTTTCCAAGCGGATAAACATCAGCCGCTTAGTCCCTTAATTTAGCTTCATATGGTCAGAAAAACTCTCATTGAGCCAGTCTCTCATTAGTTTTGGAAGTGAGTGAGTGTTTAAAATACTCATTCCAATCCTTTGCTATCATTAATTATTTAAAAACAATAAATTAACATCATTCCCTTGATTTGTCAAAAGTTATCGCTATTTCGAAAATTTTGAACGGTTTCAGAAACTCAAAAACCAATCACGGTCTCGACGTAAATCTCTATGGAGATTTTTTTTCATTTGCTGCCCCTTGTAAGTTCTTTTTTTTTATCAGTAAATAATTTGGTGATGGCGAGTTTCGAACTCAGGTCACTAGTATCATCACCTAACAACTTTACTACTGTACTCAGGTCATTGTACAACTTTAGCCCCTTGTAAGTTACATTGGGAGATAAGTATTATGAAATGTACTATAGATAAGTATTGTGAAATGTACCAACTCGATATTATTGACTTTTTTTATTGAAGAACGGACAATTTTTTTTCTTAAGCCCCAAATAGTTTCTGCCCAAAGATGTACTTTGGGTGTTTCGCCTCACTGCCGACACTGGTTATTGGATAAGGAATAACTACTATTAAAACTAGTAAAATTTCTCTACATACAAAATATGGCTTCTATTTCTTTGGGAAAGCAAATCACATAAGAAGAAACATCTCAACTGTTACTTCTAGTACAACTCCTACTCTTAAGTCTCAGAGGAAATTTGTCAAAACTACAGTTTTTGTCCCTCCAAAGGATGTAGTTCCAATTAATATGGTATTTCTTCTTAAGAAACAACAACCAGAAGATTCAGAAGATGGCAGGCTTGGAAAAAGGCACAAAATAGATGAAGATTTGGCTGATGTTGCTGATAATGAGACTTCTCCACGCCACAACAACTTGGATAACAACACAGGAAACCAAAATACTCACATAGCCTCAGCTAGAGCTCATGCCACTGATATGGAGAAACAGGTACCTATTACTCATAATTATTTTGAAGTTAGATTGCTAAGTTTTTTTAAAAATATTCCAATATTTTTCTCAGCCCTAAACCTTATTACCTTTAAGCATGGCATTACTTTTCTCGAATGTCCAGGGTATATCCAACAATTTTACCTCCCAACAATTTCAGAATCTAGTTAAAGTCCAGAGTCCAGACTTCATATTTTTGTGTGAAACAAAAATTGATACTACCAGGATGGTCTCCATTGCACAATCAGTTCCTTATCACAATTATGAATGTATTGATAGACGTGGTAGAGCAGGTGGTCTCATTCTCATGTGGAAAGATGAGATATCTTGTGATATAGTTAGTGTTGTTGATAACAATATACATGCTCCTATTAGGCTGGACCCAAGTAAGCCTGAAGTTCTTGTCTCATTTATGTACGGTTCCACCTACAATGAACCTAATAAGAAGCAATGGACTTTCCTTCACAGTCTTAGTAAAGAGGTATTTCAGCCATGGATTGTGATAGGGGACCTTAATTTTCACCTAGACAGAAATAATAATAGCTCTGATGCTTGGGTTAAAACCATGATTAGTAACTCTGGTCTTATAGACTTGGGTTATGAGGGTAAATATTTGACTTGGACTAGTAATAGTTGTGGAACAGGCACTAGAAAGTCTAGGATGGATATGGCTTTAGGGAATAATAATTGGTACCTAGATTTCCCACAGGCTAAAATTATACATCTTAATCACATTGCCTCTGACCCCTGTCCTATATTGTTAATTATTGATCCCATTCCTAGGAATCTTTGGAGATCTTTTAAAAATTTTGGCACTTGGATGCAACATGATACTTTTAAACAAAATATGGAAAATGCTTGGAATGTGAATGTTAATGGTAGTCCTGCATATAGGTTCAAGTATAAACAACAACATGCTAGGAATGCTCTTTCTCATTGGAATAGAATGGAATTTGGTGACATTTAAAAAAATATTTTAAATCTTCAAAACCAGTTGACATCTATCCAAAGTGTTAGAGCTAAAACTGTTACTAAATAACTTCAAAATTGGTATAATATCCAAACTAGTTTTTACAAAGAAAAGTCTAGAGATAAGCATATTCATGAAATGGATAACAATACTAAGTATTTTCACTCTTTGATGAATAAGAGAATGCATAGGAACAACATTAATTCTATTTGTGATGCTAATGGAACCTGGCTTAGGGATAGAGAAGACATTTCTCATTTTCTTACATCCCACTTCATTTCTATAGGAAGTACTAGTAATCCCGTTTTCACTAATGATACTTTTGATATTATTCCTCATGTCATATCTGAAAGTGATAATAATTCTTTGATTGCTATTCCTACTACTGATGATATTTTTAATGTTGTTAAATCTATGCCAGCTTGGAGTTCTCCTGGTCCAGATGGATTTCAGGCTGGGTTTTATCAGTCCCAATGGGACATTGTTGGGAAGGATGTGATAGATGTAGTACAAAAGTTTTTTGAGACCGGTCACATGCCTACTAGTTTAAATAAAACTTACATTTGTCTTATACCTAAAGTTAAGGATCCCAATAAGCCATATGACTTTAGACCAATAGGACTTTGTAATGTTTCTTATAAAATTATCTCTAAGATATTAGCTAGTAGGATAAGACCTTACCTTAAAAAGCTTATATCTGCCTTTGTACCTGACAGAGCTATACATGACAACATCATTATAGCTCATGAAATTATTCACAATATGAAACATAAGAAAGGTGTAGGAGGTATTATGGCTCTTAAATTGGACCTTTTAAAGGATTTTGACAAGTTGGAATGGGACTTCCTCTTAAAAGTTCTATTTAAATTTGGTTTTGAGGATACTTATTGTAGACTAATACAACAATGTATATCTACTACTAGTATTAGTGTTTTAATTAATGGTTCACCCGGTCAAGAATACAAGTCTTCAAGAGGCACTAGACAGGGTGATCCATTGTCATCTTATCTGTTCATTTTGGCCATGGAATTTTTGTCTAGAAGCTTAAGGATTACAGAAGCTAATAAGGATATCACATGTATTAAAGTTGCTAGAATAGCTCCTCCAATAACTCACCTTCTTTTTGCAGATGATATCCTCATTTTTGCTAAGGCAGGTGAGGATAATATTGGCAACATTTTAAATTTTTTGAATAACTTTGGTGTTGTCTCAGGCTAAACTTTGAACTTTGACAAGTCTTACGTTTATTTCAGTGGTAATTTAAGTCCAGGTACTTGTGAGGATTTAACAAGGAAACTGAATATGAAAGTTGTCCATGATTCAGAAACTTATTTGGGGGACCCTTTGTTTTTGGGTCATTGTAAGGTCAGATGTTTTGAACCTATTGCTCAGTTCTTTGAAGCCGGGTTGAACAATTGGGTCAGTATATCTCTAAACCTTGCAGGTAGAACTATTTTAGTTAAATCTGTGTTAAATTCTCTACCTTCTTACCAGATGGGATGTTTCAAGATACCTAAGATTATAATTGATAAGTTATATATCCTTACAAGGAATTTTTGGTGGGGGCATAACAAACACAAAGGCATAAAAATTTTGGGTTGGCCTGCCCTTAATAAGCCAAAAGAATTAGGTGGCTTAGGATTTAGAGACTTAGAAAAGTTCAATATGGCTCTGATCATGAAACTAGCTTGGAAAATTAGCTCTAAGGAGGAGGAACTATGGATTCAAAAACTAAAGGCAAAATATTTCAGGAGTGACAGTTTTCTTCACCTTGATAAACTCAAAGACCTGGAAAGAAATTTATAGATGTAGTGCCATTATTAAAGAGATTGGTGTTTGGGTTATTAGAAGTGGGATTAAAGTAAATATTTGGCAGGATAACTGGGTAGTGGGACTTGATAATCCACCGGAACCATCTAATTATAATCCTAGTTCTAATCTAATTTGTGTTAATGAATTGTTCTTACCAGGTACAAAAATTTGGAATGCGCAGTTGATTAATGACACTTTCTCTAATGATACTGCCACTAAAATACTGGCTATGCAGGTTACCATGAATGGTACTGATACTTTAATATGGTTGCCAGACAGGAAAGGTGTTTTTCAGTGAAAAGTGCCTACAAGGTTCTCTGTAACCACGATTCTGGTACTGCGATCACTCGGACTGTTAACAGTAAAATTTGGAAATCTCTTTGGAGATGTAGAGTGCCTCATAAAGTTAAATTGTTGGCTTGGAAATATCTTAGAAACATTGTCCCCACTAGAGATAAAATTTATAGATACAAGCCTGATATTGATACTCATTGTAGCATCTGCAATGCTAGTCTTGAAACAACTGACCATCTGTTTTTAGAATGCCCCTATGCTAAAGATTTATGAATAGGAGTTAATATTAATATCAGCAATGTCCTGAATATGCATGGTAGTTTGTTGCAATGGATAATAAGTTGGTTTGATACATGTTTATTTCAAGGTAATGTATCATTTTCTGACAATGAATATAAACTTTATTTGCTTATGATAACTCTGTGGGCTATCTGGAAGGATAGGTGTGATGTTGTCTTTCAGAAGACCAAGCCAAAGAGATTGTTAACCTTGATTAGTATTACCATTTTAGTAGAGAAATGTAAAACTAAAAATAATGCTAGTGTTGTTAATGTCAGTTCTTAGGTACAGATACACAGATGGGTTCCACCAGCAATGGATTATGTGAAAATTAACATTGATGCATCTTTTATCAAGATACCTTATATAGGGGGAACTAGTCTAATAGTGAGAAATTTTTCAGGTCAATGTCTTGGAGCAAAATGAAGCTTCTTCAATGGAGGAATGATAGAGGACCAGGAGGTGGAGCAGCTAGAGTGCTTAGCAATGAAGCAGGCAGTGGAATGGGAAATTTCTAGGGGTTATCTCAAAGTTATTTTTGAATCTGATAATGAATCAGTAGTAAAGTAAATAAATGAACAAATCTCCTATGTTCACTGGAGAAATCAAGGAACCATCCTTGATATTAATTTTCTTTTACAAAACTATGGTTTTTATTCTTGGCAATCAGTTCATAAGCTTAAGAACTCTTTAGCATTAAATTAGCTAATGTAATCATCCCCAAGTTAGAATATTTTCATAATCTTCCCCAAGTTATCTTAGATTGGGTAAAGGAAGATTTTCCTATATGTAATCATCATATTTAAATCAATGAAAACCCCTTTTGAATCAAAAAAGAATACAAAATACAAAATATGGCTTCATCTTCGACCCTACTAGAGAGAACCAAAGTTCATTACAAAAATAAAATACAAAATTGTCTACTGCTCATACTCGGACAAAAAATTGTCGTCAGACAAATAAATTCCCTTCCCTTGTACTCCTCGATCTTTTATATTGGTTTCCAAAAACCATGACTGCGTGATAAGTCCATTTCAAAATCCCCTGCCATTGTCTCATATGGAAATAAAATATTCTCAAAGAAAACAAATTTTTTTTGTTGCTGTGGATAACTATTTGGTGGATTTACACCACACTTACACCACCATCTTTACATCTCCTTCACCACCCTTAATTTTCTTGTAACCTCCTTCTTTAATACATGTTAATGGATAGTAATGGTTGCATGCCATTATCTCTAATACTTAATGCAATTAACCACCCACTCTATTGTTTGATCTATAAATAGAGGTCCTTACACAATTGTATTTTACACTAATTCTATGAATGAGATTCTCTCTCATATATTTTCTCTCTACTTGTTTATGTTTAGCATTCTCTAATTCTTTAGTTGACAACACGTCATCAGCACGCTCTACATCGAGTTTTGGAACATCTAAGAAGAAAATCAGCAAAGAAGAATTGGTGTTATAAGAAAATTTTCTTTCTAACAATTTATATTAGTAATTGTTTTATAGTCTTTAAATATGCTTGCACGGTATAATTTTAAATATTATACTAACTTTTGGTTTGTTTGTTTTTTGTATGTACTCTACTTGGTTGGACTAATACAACTTTGATGCATAAGCAAACAGAGACAATTGTTAGCCTTATTTGGCATATTATTGTTTTGTCTTATTGACAATAACAAAACCCATGTCTATGAGTTCACAAATATGTTCTCATTAGAATGAATTTTTTCCGCGATGATTTCATATATCTTCTCCGCACCAAGTTTAAATTTTTGGTGCAACTGAATTAATTCTAAAAATACATGGTCGACATCTATAGATGTTGGTGATCAGTAATAAAAAATTGATTTCCTTTTTTCTCTATTTTTTTTATAAAGACAAAGAAAAAATAAAAATCCATCGAAAGATGGTTGACAGTTTTTATTCCTTTAATCAAACTGTAATCACCAAATAAAATTGGTGTTATCGCAATTTAATTACCTATCCGGTAACTAATCACGTGGATGGTTGAAAAACCTACGACCAATTTTTCTTTTTTTTGGTATCTTCGTTCATTGGAGGAAGATCATATGACATTTTGGTTTCTATTCACCAACAAGAAACCATACGTCTAACCACAAAGTGGAATATGACTTTGCGATAATTAAAATGACAATATCTTTTTATTTATTCGATACGAGAGCTTGATAAATCGTATAAACCAATTGGTGTTAATTTTCTCTATCGTTTTTATAAGATGAGAAAACAAATTGGCGTATTTTATAATTTTTATGCCAATAAGGATTGAGTTTTTTTCCGACCATATAATGAATTTTTTTTTCCAAAAAACATAACGATGATGATTTCTTTATCGATCCCAGAATGATATATCGTTATTATGGTAGATAAACAGTTTCAAATACCAATAAAATGAAGAATCATTGTATTCTTGAGGGATATTTAGCAACTTTTGATTTTTCCTCGTGGTAATATCTCCAATATTGGAATCATTCCACTTGTAGATGGAACTAGGACTTAACCCGTGCCGTAACGGCACGGGCATAAATTACCTTACTGGTGATTATATTTTTCTTGTATTAATTTTTTGTTGTCACGTTTCTTAGTACTCCTTTTTGAAATTTAGTGATCCCTTGTGTGTATTTATCATCCGTTTTTTTCTTAAGCTTTAATTAAAGTTCTGAAAGTATAAAGATGAATAATATATAGCTAAAAATTTCTTGCATAAAAAATAAAAAGAAGAAAAGTTTGTCCTTTGTTTCGCATGCCCATTACATTAGAAATTTAGAACCAAAATATAGAAAAGTAAAATATTGATCAAACATGTAAGCGTCTAAACGTTCATCCCATCCCGTTCCAACGCAGAAAGGTCGGTAGGGAATAAGCTTTCCCTTGGGTAGTGTGATTTGACGGTATGATTAGTTGGCAGGACCTGTGGCAAGTATAGTACTATAAATGACATTGATCAGTTTTCCTCCGTGTCTATAACCAAGTAGAAGACAACCGAATCAATATTTGGATAAGTTTTGTACTTTTCTCTAATATCTGTCACTTCTAAAATGTTCATGTTGAAGTAGATTTTGGCTGCACTTGTTGAGGCCAGCGACTACTTGCATGGGCAGACACAGAGGTGAATAATTAACAAAGATTGGATTAAGGAAAAGTCTACTTAGCTTGTAAAGGGATATTAGCATTATAGTGTGTACTCCGATAATATTTCTCATATGCACCCGCCGTAACAACAACCATAGGTGCAACATTGATTCCATGGTCATCCATATTTCTGGCGAACTCTCTGGTCGAGTCTCTCCTAAGTATGATGTATAAAGGTTCAGGGGGGAATTAAGAGGACAATCAAAGGAACCTAAAAAATGAAATTAATGCCAACATGTAAGACATATTTTGAAGGTGGTGGTACCTCAGGTTCTCAGGGGTCAGTTCGCGCATCAAAAACCGATTTCCATAACCTTCCTTGAGTGGTTTCACCGTTGTTAGCAGGTTGGTTGAAACCCCCCATAACCTCTGCGATCCTAAGCATGATTTATATATTAAAAAAAGGTGATCACGCTATCAATAGCCAAACGAAGAAAATAAAAGATTCGCATGACTAACATGTGAGATAGGTATATGACAGGATTTTATGTCCTCAAAAGCGTTTGAAACAAACTTACAGCGAGTAACAACGGAACGGTATTTGCTGGAAGAGGTGTAAGCTCAGCTGTGGCACATATATATGCAGCCCCATCATAAGTAGCTGCACAAAAAAGAGATAACAATCAGTTGGGACTTTCAGAGTGACAAACTGAATGAGAACATAATATATGATACAATTTAGATTAGACATGCCATATACAGTTCAAACACAGACTTGATATGAGAGGCTGAGAGGAAAGTGTATTGGTCAGCAAACCCAAAGTGCACAGCTCCAGCAAAGAGCGCCGAGTTAGAAAGCCAAAGCAAGCTAGGGAAGCGAATGTGTTTGCAAGGAAACTGACATTGGGTTTATAAAAAACAACTAATAATCATAAATAGCAAATCCTTAATCAAGAAATAGCAGGATAAAGAGACTGTTGGATGCGTTGTTTAACTTGAAATCTTGGACACAAATGGTTCTTTATGAAGCTTAAAATACAAACTTATAGAATCCAAGAGATCTATGAAAATGCTAAAAATGCACACTCTAAACAGCTATACAAATCGTTAAGAGAATTTAAGATGTTATGCCCACACTTCTACCAAAAAAAAAAAACCAACGAAATATATACTTAAGTTCTGCAATCAGGAAGAAATAATCTTATCAATGTACTTAATTTCTGGATTTACCTTCTCTTGAGAAGTTTCAGATGCTACTGGCCTTCTTTTGTAATCCAGTCTCTCACTAAATCACTTATGAAGTTCACATCAAGAAGTATCATATAAGAATAAGATTTAAGAAGTTTCAAGTGTATAAGAAAACTCATACACTTGAGATTTAAGAAGTTTCAAGTGTATAAGATTACCTACAAAACTCATACACAGGTTACCTCAAGTGTATAAGAAAAAAAAAAACTGAAAACAACAATGACATGTATTTACCAAAGCAGTAATATGCACATTTTCAGTGAGATAATGTACTTTGAGGCTTGCGTCGAGTTTTTGCCTTCAAGTTAGTAGATTTTGCTTTAAAAAGTATTTGTTTCAAAATGTATAACAACAAGTTAATCAGAGTGACTACATCCACAAAATGAAAACCTTCCTATTGTGGGTATAGAGAAAAACATGTCCTAGGATGGTAGATGACTTGGCTTGTATATAAATGAGTAATAATATCAGTTTGGGGAATCTAACTACTAAATAAGAAGAGGGGTGATAAAAAAAATGGCAACTGCATAAGGAAGTAAGTGACTTCTAAGGTACTGTAAGGGAACTTTTCTTTTTATGCTTAATAGAAAAATATCGTAAAAGAAACACAAAAAGAATGATTCAGTATGCAACTTCATGACAACATATACAGTCACCCGCAATCACTTGCATGATGTCGTGGGATTTTGAGTCAGGTTAGTAAGTTAAACCAAGGCAATATGTGAGTCTGTCATACATTCTCGTTATCTTTTATACACTTTGAACTCATTTTCCCCAACAATCTATATAAAAATTCTTAGTCAGGTAACTTCCCTAGATTTTCGATGCACTGTGGTTTCTTCTTTGGAAGCTTTACCAGCAATTCTCGGTACATACTATTACCAACATCCAAAATTTTCTCCGAACTCCAATCTAGTTCTCATTTCTCGGTTTCTCCAACAACTGAAACGAATGTTGCAAGAATTCAAGAAAGCATTTACTTACTAATTGGCATAATTCCTTATTATTCCTCTGTAGTTAATCTGTATAAATGAAACTAAGAACCAAAACATCATCTTGTCAACATATAAAAAAAATATGTACTGGAATAGTAATATGTAGGAAAAATCATTGGAACATTAAGGAAAATCGAGTAAGAATACTACTTCAAGGGAGGCATATGTGAATTAGAGTACAATAAATTAAGGGAATTTGAATATTACCTTGGACTGAATTCGATCTAGTAGGCTTACCACCCTCGCATAACCTGATAAAATCAAATAACAAATAACATGAGTGAATCAAAATTGACTTAGAGCTTAGAGGCAAAAAAAAATCATTTAAATAAATTCTCAAAAACTCAATACCATCATCATTCCAAAATCCAATAGGAATGTGTCCAAGAAAATTTTCCACGAACTTATTGGCTTGATTTAGAGCTTTGCATAAGCTTAATCACTGCTATATTTAAGAGAAGCCTATCAATATCTGGATGTTTCGCCAAGTTGAAATACCTCTTTGCAGATGCATGCGGCGGAGCAGTAACATCACCTCCAACAACCTCTAATGGCTGATGGAGGAGCAATAGGTCTCCCTTCTTGTTCTTCTTTACCGATGGAGAATTTTAGGGTTACAAAAATGCTTAATCTCTTTGCTAAGTCTCCTAAGGTTTCATAAAAGAGCTTCTGTCAAATCTTGATGTCCGTTTTCATTTTTAAGTTGAATTAGATTAGAAACGATGATTTCAACTTCACCCGTCATCTTCTCTACATCGAAGAAGATGGTGGTAAAACTGAAATTCTGGAGAAGAGGAGTGAAACTTATAATGAACCATCTATTCTCCCGTTCCCAATTTTCATTACTCTTAACGCTCTAGTAGAATACAAAAGAGCGAAACGTAAAATTGTACACGTGAAGGAAGAACCACAGCCCTAGATTTATCTATTGGGAGGACAAATCCTAACCACTCTTTACATAGGCATAGTTATCCAAACTGTGTCATGTATTCTTGATATGATTGGACATAAAAGATCAAAGGATGCGTATCCGGCTAGTTAGCTTATTTTATTAGTTTTTTTAGAGACTATGTTGATCTTGGTATAATTTTCTTTTGATAAAGAATATGTCCATAATTTCATTTTTAATCATTATTTCGTTGGACCTCAAGGTGATGAAATTATTGGAGATTTATTTGCATATTTTCTATGTGTTTGTCCTACCAATAAAATCCATGGTTGATTTTGAATTTATACGTCTAATGGACTACAATTTTTGGACATTTTTTTTATTATGACTCTTGAAGTCAGAATCCAATGTCCAACCTGGTATTGTTAAAATCCAGAATTATTAAAAGTATATGTCGTCGAATTAATCAGATAATACTTTACGAAATGTTTTTCGCGTATGAAATGAAAATATTTCCGCCATATTCAGGGGGAGACTACACACTAATAAGATAGTGTTAATTAATTTTTTTAAAAGTTATATCAATTTCTCTCTCATTATAAGTAAATTGAAAAGGCTATCATTAAATAGGCGTGAAAATATTTCATTTATCTTTTCAATAAGCTTGAGCCGTTTGAAAGGCAACCCGATCACATTTAACAAGCATGTAATGTTTTAGCACTTGCTATAAATAGTTCTCTTATAGAGTTTATCGTATTATAATTCACATTCTCAAAAATTAATATCTCCTTATTAAGCCGGGATGATTACAATGCTCGTGAACGCTGGTAACAGTAAATTTTGAAGTTGTCAAAATATGCATACATTAGAGAATTGTGTGGGATCGTTGTAAATTAATCATTGTCGAATATTTATTTATATAGCTACTGAATAAAAAATGATGGTGGTTGTGAACCCATCTGCAGATAAATATCGACAAATGTGATTGGTAGGCACAAAATCCAAATTATGTTGGATTAAAATCTCTTGAGTAACTCAATTTTTGGATCCAAAGACTTAACACATAAAACGTGCAAGCCCGAATTCTGAAAATTACAGGTTGGTGTAGTTTTCGTGCGTTATATGAGAAATATGGTCGTTGTAAAAACGAATTGAGAATTATTTTTTTTCTCTCAAACCTTAGGATTGGTTGAATAATACTTTGTTCACCTTATATGATGCATTTGGCGTGGTAGTCCTTATGGACTCATATTGCATTCACACAAGAAATGTGGGGGAACATATTTGAATTCAGACAGCCACCTGACTTTATTATGTCACAATCCTTTACGTGTTTTTAGAAATTTGGTACAAAACCAAAATCTGGAAAATAAGTTCATGATATCAACTTTATAGGTCTCTTAAAGAGTCCTTAAAAACACAAAAATCCACGTTTTTAGCAGCATAAATATTTTTTTTTTCTTAAATCAATATTATGCTTGCATAAAACTCTTCTACATGATATAGATTAGAGTTATGATTTTGATGCTTGTTTTCTATAGTACCCATATAGTTGAGTTAGCATCCATCAATCGTTAAAAGTTGTACTCTTTTTCTTTCGTTTCAGGTTTTCTCCCATGTGGTTTTTCCTGACGAGGTTTTTAATGAGGCAACATCTTGTGGGCATTAAACTTTTATTAAAAATGTTGATATTGTGCTCTTTTTCCTTTTCCATATATTTTTTCCCATTGGGTTTTTAATGGAAAAGTTTTTAGCGAGGCAATTTAATTCAACATGGTGGTCATCCAAGGAGGAGTTGTATCATTTTTGGTTATTTGTTGGATTCCCACCATTAACGAGGTCAATCTGTTAGACCAAATATACATAGCCATCTCCTAGAACTTTTGATGTCCTTCTGAACCAAAGGTTTGGTTACAAATACGTTTTATTGTTCATGTATTGTAATGTATACATATATTGGTACTTCGTTGAAGAAACTACATCAACTACTTCCGCAAATCATTTCTGAGAAGCTAGCAATTCAAGACACAAGTCCTCAATGCATCTAAAGAAGCATGAAAATTCGAGAACACTACTATTAGAAGACTAGCACAAAAGAAAATTGCATCAACTAGCAATTTCTTCGTGAAGGAACAAACAATCTTTTGCATTCAAGAATTCGTTCAGCGAAATCGGGAAGTGTCCACTCAAAGATTTTCAAGCCAAGATTTAATTGAAGTACTTATCAGGGGGAGGATCATACTAAGAGGTATTTTAATGGACTATTGCGTTGTACTCTTTTTTCTTCGTCAAGGTTTTGTTCCACTGGGTTTTCCTTGTCAAGGTTTTAATGAGGCGTCATTTGCGCGTTAATCACTACTCTACACATTTTGTACTCTTTTTCCTTCGCCTAGGTTTTTCCCTTTGGGTTTTATTATCAAGGTTTTAATGAGGCAATATCGTAGTAGTGTGGTGTCATCCAAGGGGGAGTGTTGTGAATAACTATTAGGTGGATTTGCACCGCACTTACACCACCACCTTTACATCTCCTTCACCACCCTTAGTCTTCTTGTAACCTCCATCTTTAGTACATGTTAATGGATAGTAATGGTTGCATGCCATTATATCTGATACTTAATGCAATTAACCACCCACTCTATTGTTTGACCATAGAGGTCCTTACACAATTGTATTTTACACTAATTCTATGAATGAAATTCTCTCTCGTATCTTTTCTCTCTACTTGTTTATGTTTAGCATTCTCTAATTATTTAGTTGACAACATTTGTCTCTTTATTATCACGCCACTTTCCAATTAAATGGACCCACTTTAAGGAAAGCAAATCATTTTGTTTCCAGATTTTTCACGTGCCGTCAAATTAAAATGGAAATTGTGAAGTCACTTCCCACTTCCTTGGAAAACAAATTCTTACTCGCGTTTTCTACGTGAGATTAAATCTTTCCAAAATGATCTCGGGACTTTAGTTTGGGAAGGTGAAGTAAGGAAGCAAAATTTTCATTTTGACTCATAAATTTTTCGTGGGACCCACTTAAAATAAAGAGTTATTATTCCAATCATTTGTGGACCGACAAATATATATCGGTATGCATCTTTAAGGATATGATTTCGCTTTCTCCATTACATTGATCGTTTTGTACTTGGTTGACTCGGTTTGTCCATCGTTTACCGGCAACATGTAGATTGGTAATGAGTGATCGCCCACTAACGAACACTAACATGTAGATTGGTAATGAGTGATCGAATTAGCTTTAACGAACACTAACAAAAATAAATTTAACATGATTTTGTGTCGACACCTAGAATTTGCAAATGGAATAGACCGCGTACCATTTATTTTCACTTTATGGACTGAATTATGAATTTTAGTTCAATCGACGTCTGCTGAAAACTAAACGACTCTTTCAAATTTTTTTGTCAGATTATCAAACGTTTTTTTTATTAATTTTGGAATTTCGTCAATGGAAAAACTACAACCCCCAAGTTAGCTTTTAAGAAGAATCCATTTGTGTTGACAGTCAGTTAGTCTTATCGTACGGCAGAGTCTCTCACTTTCAAGTCTCAAGGTTATTGGCAGGGCCGGCCTTGACACTGAAGATGCCCAAAGTAGACGTTGAAAGATTACCCCTTAACCATTTGACCAAGTCAGCATATTTTGACCACGAATGGAAAAATGTGCCTCATATTTATTTTAATTTCCATGTGATTTCCCTGTTACAATGGAGCACTCGATGACCGCGCGCGGTGAGTGGCGGACGAAGAAAGATGACCGATGCCACCATAGGAGGATGAGTGAAAAAATCAGTGTATGAAATACATATTTTCTTAAATTCCAAGAGATGTGGAGTGAGGGTTTTCATTCAATATGAATGACTCTTACTGGATTTGCTCAAATTATGTGTTATTATGGAGTGAGAACACCCACTCATTCATCAATAATTATTCAAACACTCATTCGATCGAATGAGTGGCGACAGAGGACACTAAGTGGCTGAAAATCAGCCGCTTGGAAAAAAGAACACTTGAGCGGATGAAGATGTGCCTCTCAAGCCTATTTACCCCCTTGGAGATATTTTTATTCTCCAAGAGGATAAACATCAGTCGCGTAGTCCCTAAATTTAGCTTCCCATGGTCAGAAAAACACTCATTGAGCCAGTCTCTCATTGGTTTTGGCAGCGAATGATTGTTTTAAAACACTCATTCCAATCCCTTGCTCTCATCAATTATTTAAAACAAGAAAATAACATCCTTCCCTTGATTTGTCAAAAGTTGTCACAATTTCGAAAACTCAAAAACCAATCATGGTCTCGACGTAAATCTCTTTAGGCTTAATTTTTTTCCATTTGTTGCCCCGTGTAAAAAAAATTTTGATCGGTAAAGAACTTGGTGTTGGAAAGTTTTGAACTCAGGTCACTAGTATCATCACCCAACAACTTTTAAACTATAAAAATTTAGCCCCTTTTAAGTTACACTGCGAGATAAGTATTATGAACTGTACCATAGATAAGTATTATGAACTGTACCTGAAACAACGGGGGTCTAAAAACCACACCCAATATTTCGTTAGGCAATATGTATAGACTAACTCTGATATAATTCCAAGAGAATCAACTAGACAGACAGATTAAATCAAGAAAATATATCCAAGAGTAGTATCTCTTTCTCAAATCAATCAGCAAATCAACAGGAATGAATCTGTGAACTGATTGGTATGAGAATAACTTGAACGGGACCAAAGACCGATGTTCAAGTGTCAATCAATTTCAATCAACAACCAAAGGTCGAATTTAACAATTGATTGAATTACGCACAACCTGTGATATTTCAATTATATAAACAAATATAATGTGGAAAAGAAATAAAACAGACACCAAAAGTTTTGTTAACGAGGAAACAGAAAATGCAGAAAAACCACGGGACCTAGTCCAGATTTGAACACCACACTCTATTAATCCACTACAGACACTAGTCTACTACAAGTTAACTTCGGACTGGAATGCAGTTGAACCTTAACCAAGTCTCACACCAATTAAGGTACAATCGCGTTCCTTACGTCTCTGAATCCTAGCAGGACTCTACGCACTTGATCCCCTTATCTGATCTCACCCACAAATAAGAGTTGCTACAACTCAAAGTCGAAGACTTATAAACAAATTTGTCTTCCACAGAAAAGTTTATTTTGATAGATAAATATGTCTCCCACAGAAGTACCTATGAAGTTTTGTTCCGTCTTTTGATAAATCAAGGTAAACATGAACCAATTGATAATCCGGTCTTATATTCCCGAAGAACAGCCTAGAAATATCAATCACCTCACAATAACTTAACTACATGGCATTAGAAGAAGTAATTGTAAAATCACAAAGAATGAGAAGAAGAGCTTTGTGATTACTTTTTATATCTTACCTATCGGACAAACAATGTCGAGAAAATCTTAGAGAAGATAGTACTCAATACGATAGAAGAAGATCAGAAAACATAACTACAGAGAAAATAGTTGGGTCTCGCTTCACGAATCCCAAATGAAGTCTTCAAGTCGTTAACCTATAATGGTTTTAGAAAAACCTAGGTTAAAGGAGAATCGACTCTAGTCGCAACTAGGACACATGAAAGTGTGGGGATTAGGTTTTCCAGTTGCTAGAGTTCTCTCTTATATAGTCTTCAAATCAGTATTTGATAGCTTAGAAACAAAGCAACCAATATTCACCGTTAGATGAAAACCTGATTTAATATTCAATCTAAGTTTGCTTAAAACCGAAGCAATATCTCTCCATTGTTAAATGGTCTTAGCTTGTTACACACAAATGAAATATACCTTTATTTAGACTTCTGAGTGATAGATAAGTTTTAGTATCCACATACATTTTGTTGATGAAGCTCCTCCAAGCTCTCCTCAGTATATCTTCGTATTCAATCGATGAACGTCGTGAAGTCTAAAGTTCAACTACACATTCTATCCTAATCCGAGACATAACTATAAGTAGACTAGAAATCAAGACTTATAGTTTTGATCACCTAAACTTGACAAACAAGCTTGAGATAGCAACACATGCGAGTTTGACCGAGCAGTGCTCTAACAATCTCCATCTTTGTCAATTTGAGTGACAAAACTATCAATACATATGGATTACTAAAAGAGAACATATTTGGTTTCGATGATTTCACATAGTTGAAACTTAGTGTATTCATCAAGGAGTTTATAAAGATACAAGACGGAGTTACAATATTCCAAAGCCGCACTCTTCACAAAGATTTGGCAATTAAGCACAAGTTCAATTAATAATTCTCCCCCATAAAATTTCATTCCTGAAAGAACAACAAGAGCGACCTTACTTTTACGAGAAAAGAAGGATTTCTTTGGACATTAACAAATTACATGAAACGTGAATTTGTATCCAGAAAACTCGAATAAATTAACCACAAAAAGACCTTAATTATTAATTTAATTGGAAATGATCAACATAAGAAAACTTACGGAGTCATGCATTACTTTCAATAGAAGTGGATCGGGAAAGATCTATACTGCAAAATATTTAAAAGTTCATTCTATCTTTTATCAATATTTTTATACAGACATAATAGACTTAACTTTTGACATATATGAGATAACCATAGTTCACGGACGTAAACACACATATCCCACAACATATTTTTGCAATATATAAAACCAATAAAGATTAATACTGCAAAATCATCTTCCAAATAACTTAAAATTTAAATAAAATCTAAAACATTGCAAGATGAGAATCCTAGGAAATATTTATATGTAATCACAATATATGTTATTCCAAACCCTAGTTATCCTTCTTAAAACACAAGAATAAATTCTCATAAGAAGTTTCCTAGACATTAATGAAAGATAAGAGTTAGAGAAATCAATTATCATTTTCATCATTGGAATCCATACAAGAGGCTTGAACTTTTCCATTTCTTTCTTGATTTTGGGAAACTTTGTAGCAATCACACATAATTGTTTCTGCACACCTTTTACCTTGGAATCGATTTTACGAACACCCTTATGAATTTGATGAAGAATACCCAAGGTGGAAGGATCACAAGAACCATCAAGGGAATCACATCTTTGTCTCTTGCAATCATTCATCTTCATACGTTTGAAGGTGCAAGGTCGAACAAGTTTGGGAGTTCCAATAGGGTTGCCAATGGGAGCAACGGAATGTGCACAACATATTTGCTCAATTAAGCATGGAAAGCCTAACTTCTTATTGGATGACGTCATCGAGACCATTTGAAGAATGATAAATACACAAATATCAAAACCTTGAGCACCCAATTCAAGGAAATAGACTAACTCCGCAAATTCACGACTACACCAAGAATTCTCAACGTGGAAGGACAAAGATTAGAAATGCCAAGTTTTTCGAAAATCATCAAAGCAAGACTAAGATCATGGGTAGGAAATTTCCCTTCAAACCAATCAACATTCTTGCGACAAAGACCATTAGAAATGGTTTCACATGATGGTCTTTCTCCCTTGGTCTATGAAGGCGAAGGTTACCCAATGGAATTTTGATAATCTTTGAAATCAACTCTCTATCAACTAGAATCATTTTCCTATTAATCATAGTCTTTAACTCTAAGTCATCAAGATTAACATAATGGATGTTAGCATAAAAGATTTTTGTGAGAGTGTCAAAACCTTCACCAAGATCATTAAAGATGTTACCAATATTATATTTCTCAAGACATACCAAATCTTCTTTATAACCATTTTCCTCTACCAAATTCTTTTCTAAAATGAAACCACTAGAAGAAATCTTTTCAAAGATCTTACTACTAGAATCATTGATGAATCTAATTATAATAGAATCTTGGTCACTTGGTATGCTCATACTCATAAGAGAAGAATAAAAATGATTTTTTGACATCTTCTTATAATTCTTATCATCATTATTGATTTTCCCCATGAACCCAAAAAATTGGGAGTAATAATAAAAAGAAAATCTTACTTGATGTGCTTCTTGAAGATGATGACAAGCCTTTGCCCCTTTTTGACCTCCAAAATAATATTTAATGGAGTTGATACATGAACCCTAAAAACTCCCTTGTTCACGAACGCGGACAAAGAGATGAAGAAGAAGGGTACGCGTATTGGAACCCTTAAAAGACCTGGTAGTTGACTTGGACCCGTACAGGTTCGGTGGCCCATAAACAGAAACAGGACTCCAATTCTAAATCCTGAACCATAAGGTTCGCACACTGAGGATAATTTTTAACAGTGTGATAAATAAAGTAGTATAAAACTATATAACATTATTTAACCTTAAATGGATAGAAAAAAATTTGTCCAGGAAAAATAAATTTCAACAATAAAACTAACCCATAATACAAAGATAAAAAACTAATCAACCCGTTACTTGCCCCATTTCAAGTTATATACAAATAGGGTGGAGCCAATCTTGTTACCAAGAGGCTAAATAGGCAGAGGAACCCTTATGCACCTTCTCCGGTCGATATTTGTGAAATGTACCAGAAGTATAATCATAGTAATGATGATACTCAGGGTTAATTGAATTTTTTGACTCCTTTTCTAATGATTAAGGAAAGGATTTTTCCGACATCTGGAACTTGTAACACAAACAACAGAGACCTTTTTATCGATTTTTTATGAGTAGTTAACAAGACCCGACTTCACGTCATGAATACATGAACTGGCAGAATCGGGATTTTCACAAACCTTTTCCTTAATCAAACCAAGTCGTTCCAGCGATTTAAAAATGTTTTCAAAAGCCATAAATAGATCTTTGTCGACTAATCCATCATGATGGTATTCCTCAAGAATATTTAGAAACAATCTAGTGAGGTTCCATATCCTTGAGCTTTTGTTCACACGTTTCCTGCAACGAAACTTTTTATAGGAATCTTTTTTTTTCCTTTAGATTGTTTTTTATCATCTAAAATTTCTAATGTTTTAGATGACATGAGATTGTCTTGAGAGTCCAGAGGTCTTGAGAAAAATAAACTTTGAATAATCTTTGAGGATTTATGGCGTGCGTTACAGATGCACATGACAAGTTTCCCAAAGTGATTTCCCATCAGGACAGTCTTTAGGATCAAAAAAACACAAACTTGTTAGGTTTATCGTGTTTTCCTGTTCTGATACCAATTGAAAAAACGGGGTCTAACAACCATGCCCAATATTTCGTTCGGCAATCTTATATATATATTATATACATATATATCATGAACTTTTACTCTGATATATATTCGTTCAGTAACGTCAAAATTCTCCTGTGAGATGTTGGTGTGCACAATGGATGGATGCAAAAAGAAAGACGATGTTGAAGAATCAAAGTTGTTGAATTTCACAAAAATCCTCTCTGCATAACCTGCTTTCATGCAGTTGATCATGAAAAACATCTTCCAGTTCAAATGTCGTCTCAATTGGTGGGAAATCTTCTTCGAGATTTTGGGGTTGTTCGTGAACAACTTGAAATTGCAACAAATAATCTTGAATTTCTGAAAATCGAACTGAAGAAAGCAGCTGATGATCTTGTTTGTGTTCGGTGTCTGGTTGCTGATTTTATCTAAAGACCTTCATTTTTTTTCTTCTTAGGAGTTATATTTCTAATTTTTATCTAGGAAACTTCTATGAGAATTTATTCTTGTGCTTAATTGCCAAATCTTTGTGGGGAGTGCGGCTGTGGAATATTATAGGAGTTTTCTTATATCTTTATAAACTCCTTGATGAATAAACTAAGTTTCGACTATGTGAAATCATTGAAACAAAGTTGATATGTTATCTTTTAGTCATAAAGTATCTCTATGAGAATTTCATTATGATCCACTAGTTTTTGTACATTTGCCAATTTATATTGACAAAAAGGGGGAGAATTAATGTGTAGGTAACACTACAAATACATATGGTTTACGGATCAGAATGTAAGGGGGGAGTGGTTTTCATTGTGAGATGAAGTATCGACTAAGAGGGACTGATACATATCACCATAGTATTGTTGTCAAAGTTGTGATAGAATTGGACTTTGATGTTGTGTAATAGTATTATGACACTGTATAACAATGATTGAAAGCTTCTGTTTTCCCATTATTATGACTACGGATCTTCAACAACACTGATGCTGAGTTGAACACGTTCAGAATCACTGGAGTACTTGGAATTGACGAAGATTTCGAGTAATGTTGGAGAACCCGGGAAATCAAGCATTTGGATGAGAATCTACAAAGTTTATTTATTTTGTAATCCATATGTATTAATAGTATTGTCACTAAAATTGACAAAGGGGGAGATTGTTTGAGCACTGCTCGGTCGAACTCGCAAGTGTTGTTATCTCAAGCTTGTTTGTCAAGTTTAGTTTCCAAAACTATAAGTCTTGATTTCTAGTCTACTTAGAGCTAAGTCTCGGATTAGGATAGAAAGTGGAGTTGAGCTTTAGACTTCACGACGTTCATAGATTGAAGACGAAGAACTACTAAGCTTGTGGAACTTCACCAACAAAAGGTATGTGGAGACTTGAACTCATTTATCACTCAAAAGTCTATCTACTATATCTTCTATTTGAGACAAAAGTCGTATAGCTATATAGACTTCGATTATATACATTTGATATTTCGAGCTGAGTTTAACTCGATTACATATTTCTCGAAATATATGTTGGTAAGCTTTCACTTTTTCCAAGTTCATCTTATATTCTTGACGAAAGTCAAAAGATGATCATGTGAAAATTGCCTGGTAAAATCTTACATGATTTGCGTGAGACAGTCATTTGATGTAGACTCGGAATGTTTCGTATCGATCATTCGATGACTTGAAAATTGCTTTGAAGCTAATAATTTGTGTGAGATATTTATTCTCGTCTTCTAAAAATGTTTCAATAATTGAAATGAGAGTTTAAAACAAATTAACCATGATTGGACATAACAAAATATGTGTACTTGTATGCTAACTATTGCAAGTTATTCCAAGTCCGGGAACCATGGTATGTGTACCCGTTCACGTACTGGCGTAAGACCAAGTTCCGGAGTTCAACTGAGTTTGGTGGTATGCATACCTGTTCTCGTACTGGCAAACCCGAACTTAGTCCGGCCACTTAGGTATGTATACATGTTCACATACTTGAGTAGGTTATGTTCTAAAATAGGTTAGTTCATGATCTAATACATTTATATGCTATCATTTGCAAACCGTGGATATAATGTTCATGAATTGATTCGAGTGAATCAAAATCGATTTTTCTTCAATTGTGTCTTGTATACTTCTATGAGAATACAAACAATTGAAAAACTCTAGAACTAGTTTCATTTGAGTCATTCGAACTAGTTATGGTTAAGATGAATAAGGTTGATATGAAAGTGTTCATATGGATAACTTCGGTTAACTATTGTTGATCCAACAAGATGTACATGTTTAGGTACGGTTACCTATATCTAAATGAAGTCACTTTTTATTTGTGTGTAACAAGCTAAGTTCGATCTAACGGTTGAAATAAATTAGCTTGAGTTTAATCAGGTTTTCATCTAATGGTGAATATTGAATTCTTTGTTACCAAGGTAACATTGATTGCAAACCCTAATTTGAAGACTATATAAAGGAGAACTCCAGCAACTGGGAAACCTAATCCCCACACCTCATGTGTGATACTAGTTGCGACTAGAATCGATTCTCCTTTAACCTAGGTTTCTCTAAAACCATTAAAGGTTAACGACTTAAAGACTTCATTGGGATTGTGAAGCCAAACCCAACTATTTTCTATATAGTTTCGTGATCTGATCTTGTTGTTTGCTATCGTATTGACTACTATCTTCTTCAAGATTAGCTAGAGATTTAATCTCCGATAGGAAAGATAAAAATTAGTCACAAACATCTTCGTCTCATCGTTTGTGATTCCAGAATATCTTGTTTTGCTACCATACGATTAAGTTTATTGTGAGGTGATTGATATTACTGGGGTGTTCTTCAGGAATATAAGTCCGGTGTATCAATTGGTTCCTGTTCACCTTGATTTATCAAAAGACGGAACTGTTAGAGCACTGCTCGGTTAAAATCGCCAGTGTTTCTATCTCAAGCTTGTTTGTCAAGTTTAGTTTCCAAAACTATAAGTCTTGATTTCTAGTCTACTTATAGCTAAGTCTCGGATTAGGAATATATAGTTAAGCATTAGACTTCACGACGTTCATCGATTGAAGACGAAGAACTACTAAGGGGAGCCTGTGGAACTTCATCAACAAAAGGTATGTGGAGACTTGAACTCATCTATCACTCAAAAGTATATCTATTTTATCTTTTACTTGAGACAAAAGTCGTATATCTATATAGACTTCGAGTATAAACATTTGATATTTCAAGTTGAGTTTAACTCGCTTACATATTTCTCGAAATATATGTTGGTAAGCTTTCGCTTTAACCAAGTTCATCTTATATTCTTGACGAAAGTCAAAAGATGATCATGTTAAAAATCACCTGGTAACATCTTACATGATTTGTGTGAGACAGTCATTTGATGTAGACTCAGAATGTTTCGTATTTATCATTCGATCACTTGAAAATTACTTTGAAGTTAATAGTTTGTGTGTGACAGCTTTCCGTCTTCCGAGAATGTTTCAATGATTGAAATGGGAGTTTAGAACACTTAATCATAATTAGATTATGAGCATAGTATGCGTACTTGCATATGTGTTGATCCAAGTCTGGGAACCATGGTATGCATACCAGATTGGTTTAGTAGAGGTCCGGGAACTAAGTATGCATAACGGTACGCGTACTGGCGTGAGGTTCAAGTTCCGGGACTTTACTGAGTTTGGTGGTATGCGTACCTGTTCACGTACTGGCGAAACCAAAACTTAGTCCGGCCACTTAGGTATGCGTATCCGTTTGCATACTTGAGTAGGTTATGTTCTAAAATCGGTTTGTTCATGAACTGATACATTTATATAATAAGGAATGCAATTTTTTGCAAACCGTGGCTATAATGTTCATGAGTTGATTCGAGTGAATCAAAATCTATTTTGCTTCAATTGTGTCTTGTATAGTTCGATGAGAACATAAACAATTGAACAACTCTAGAAATAGTTTCATTTGAGTCATTTGAACTAGTTATGGTTAAGATGAACAAGGTTGATACGAAAGTGTTCATATGGCTAACTTCGGTTGACTATTGTTGAGCCAACAAGGTGTACACGCTTAGGTACGGTTACCCACAGGTATATCTGTGGGAGACAGATTTATTTATACAATAGACTTTTGTGTGTGAGACGGATTGGTTTATCAAGTCTTTGATTTTGATTCATAGCAACTCTTAGTTGTGGGTAAGATCAGCTAAGGGAATCAAGTGCGTAGAGTCATGCTGGGATTCAGAGACGTAAGGAGCGCAACTATACCTTGATCAGTGTGAGATTGGATAGGGCCGGGGTGAACTATATTCCAGTCCGAAGTTAACTTGGAGTATGCTAGTATCTGAAAAATCGGGGGTCTAACAACACCACCCAATATTTCTATTAGCAATCTGTATGGACTAACTCCAATATACTTTGATAGAGGATCAACTAGATAGTCAGACTCAATCTAGGTTAAAGTATATCGAGGAGTTAATATCTCTCTATTGTTTTGATTTACTCGAGCTAACAAAAATCAGCCAGTCCTTAATCAAACAAAAGGAATAACTTGGATGGTACCAAAGACCAATATCCAAGGATCAATCAATGACAATCAACAACCAAAGGTTGGATTACTCTAATTGATGATCTAACGCACAACCTGTATTATTTCAATTATAAATATAAAACAATATAATGCGGAAGTTGAAATAAGACAGACACCAGAAATTTTGTTAAAGAGGAAACTGCAAATGCAGAAAAACTCCGGGACCTAGTCCAGATTGAACACACATTGTATTAAGCCGCTATAGACACTAGCCTACTCCAAGCTAACTTCGTACTGGACTGTAGTTGAACCCCAATCAGTCTCCCACTGATCCAAGGTACGGTTGTACTCCCTACGCCTCTGATCCCTGCAGGATACTGCGCACTTGATTCCCTTAGCTACGACCCAAAGTCGAAGACTTGACAATAAACAAATTTGTCTCACACAGACAAGTCTATCAAAGGATTAATCTGTCTCCCACAGATAAACCCTAAAAAATTTTGTTCCGTCTTTTGATAATAATCAAGGTGAACAGGAACCAATTGATAATCCGGTCTTATATTCCTTAAGAACAACCTAGAGTTATCAATCACCTCACAACAATCTTAATTGTATGGTAGCGAAACAATATGTTGCGGAATCACAAACAATGAGACGAAGATATTTGTGATTACTTTTTATATCTTGACTATCGGAGGTATCAATCTCAAGACAATCAATCTGATTGTACTCGTACGATAGAATATGCAAGATCAGATCACACAACTACGATAAATGTAGTATCAGTCTGGATTCACAATCCCAATGAAGTCTTTAAGTCGTTAACCTGGTTTTAGAAGATGAAAACCAAAGGTTAAAGGAGAACCGACTCTAGTCTGCAAACTAGTATCACACGTGAGGTGTGGGGATTAGTTTTGCACAGATACTAGAGTTCCCCTTATATAGTCTTTCAAATCAGGGTTTGCAATTAAGTTACCTTGGTAACAAAGCAATCAATATCCACCGTTAGATGAAATCCTGATTTAGATTCAAGCTAATATTTCTCAACCGTTAGATCAAAAACTTAGCTTGTTACACACACTTGACAATGCACGCTTCTAGGTTTGTTAACCGTACCCAAACGTATGCACTTATTGGTTTAGCAATAGTTAACCAAATGGTTAGCCATATGAGCATTTCATATCAACCATGTTCTTCTTCACCATAACTAGTTCAAATGATTTCAAATAAACTAGTTAGAAAGTTGTTCAATTGCAAGGAAATCTCATGTAATACACAAGATACAATTGAAGCAAAGATGATTTGATTCACTTGAATCGGTTCATGATCTTTTATAGCCACGGTTTGCAAACTGCATTGCTTAGTCTTTTTAAGTTTAGGTTCAGAAATCATCTTCAGATATATAACCTTCTCAAGTTCCCAGACTAGGTTCGCGGACTTAAGTTACCGAGCAGAGTTTACAAACTCCTGCAGAAATTCTCGGGTATGAGAACTTCGCCGGTTCGCGGACTGGGTTCGCAGACTGAGTTCGCGGACTTAGTTTCACGCAAATAGTTTGTCAACTCCAGCAGAAATTCTCGGGTTTGAGAACTTTGGCAGTTCGCGGACTGAGTTTGCGGACTTGGCTCACGCCATTCTTCCGGTTCTCTTGATCAACAAAGTTCGCAAACTTTGGTTCAAGAAATATGACTTATACATAAATGTGTTTCCACAACAATGCTTATGTCCACCATTGGTTATGTAACCTAAACTCTCATTTCAATCATTGAAACATTCTTAGAGGATGTTATAGTTGTTACACCATTTCTCGTCAAAGCAATTTTCAAGATGATTGAAACATATCATGACTTTCGTCACATGGTAAAGATAAACTTGGTTAAAGCGAAAAGCTTACCAACTCATATTTCGAGATACAGATAGGCGAGGTATACTCGTCTCGAAATACCAAATGTGTATAATCAAAGTCTATATATATATAGCATACGACTTCTTGTCTAAAGAGTAGGAGATAAAGTTGATAGACTTTTGAGTGATAAATAAGTTCAAGTCTTCAATACCTTTTTGTCGAGAAGTTCCACCAGTTCCTTGAGTAGTTCTTCTACTTGTATGATGAACCGCCATGAAGTCCTTGAGCTCAACCACACTTTCTATCCTAGTCCGAGACTTAGCTATAATAGACTATAAATCAACACTTGTAGTTTTGATCACTAACATTGACAAACATGCTTGAGATAGCAACGCATGCGAGTTTGACCGAGCAATGCTCTAACAATATCCCCTTTTATCAATTTTAGTGACAAAACTATCAATACATATGGAATACAAAAAATATAATGAAACTTTAGTAGCTCCTATTCCACATGTCTAATCTTCAACATTCCTCGAAATCTTCGTCACTTCCAAGTACTCCAATGATCCCAAAGGTTGTAAGTTTAGCATCACCGATGTTGAAGATCCGTAGCTATAACAATGAGAAAACATAGTTCTCGATCAGTGTTATACAATGTCATAGTATTATTACACAGCGTCAAAGTTCAATTGTATCATAAATTCAACAATAATACTATGGTGATATGTATCACTCCCCCTTTGTCAATACTCCATCTCACATGGAACCACTCCCCCTTACACGATGATCCGAAAACCATATGTATTTGTAGTGTGAACTACATATTAATTATCCCCCTCTTTGTCAATAAAATTGGCAAAGGTACAAGAACGAGATCATAATGAAATTTCCGAGAGAGACATTTCATGACAAAAAGAAAAAAAAAATACATACCAACTAATTTAGATGCAATCATAAAGCCGAAGCTAAATGCATTCATCAAGGAGTTTATAAATACAATATAACCTCTCTAAAATTCCACAGCCCCGCACCCCTCAAGATATGACCATTAAGCACAAGTTCAAAAGAACTCTCCCCTATTCGATGTCATTCCCGAAGGAACAACAAGAGCGACCTTAATTTTGAAATAAAAGAAGGATTTTTATTGGACACAAAAAACCATGAGAATGATTTCCTATATCCAAAAACTCAATCAAATTAATCACAAGTAAACCCATGATTAATTTAATCGGAATACGCAATCAAATTAAACACAAAAAGTGATCAATTCAATTGATTATGCTCAACATAAGAGAACTTATGGAGACACGAAAATACTCAACTAGATTAATTACAAGAGTACCCATAATTAATCTAAGTGGAAAACACAACCAAACTAATCACAAAAGTAATCAATTTAATTGTCATTTGTTTTGCTCAACATAAGAAAACTTACGGAGCAATAACTAAATAACCAAACAATATGATTAATTTAGTTCAATATGCTCGACATAACATATCTCACGGAAACAACAACTAATCTAAAAAATCAACTTGGTTCTATAGTGCTCAACATAAGATATATTACGGAGCCTCACAGTAATACATAGAATATGGATCAGGGATGATCAATATTTCGGAATACACAAGGATTCATTCTATTTTCCATAACTATTTGCATAACGATATTTAATAGACATAATCCTTGAAAACAAAAGATTTTAACCTATCTTCCATCAATTATTTGACTATATAGGCTTAACTTTTGTATTTGTCAAAAGTCCATTCATTCTTTTATCAATACGTGAATACCGATCACGAACGACTTTACTTGTGACAAAGTATGGGACGAACATAGTTCACGGACGTAAACATAAATATCCCATAACAAATTGCAATATAACAAATCATAAATATTAATACTGTAAAACATCATCCTCCAAAAAGTTTTTAGAATTTAAACCAATAAACCTAAAAAAAAAGAACAAGAAGATGAAAAATAATAGCTATGTGTAGTCACAATCATTGTTATTTAAAGCAATAGTTATTCTTCCAACTTAAACCAAAAAGAAGACATACTAGGCAAAATAAGAACATGAATTACTCATCTTCTTCCTCATCGTAGATACTCCAAGATGCTTGAATTGCATTCAAATCTTCCTTGAGCTCGGGAAACTTTGTTGCAACCAAAGACAATTGTTCTTGGACACACTTCACCCTTGAATTAACCTTACACACACTTTCATGATTTTTTTAAAGAAGACTTACGGTGGTAGGGTCACTGAAATCAAGAGAAGCGATTCTTTGTCTCTTGCAAGCATTTTCCCTTACGCGCCTGAAGGTACACGGACGAACCGGTTTGGGAACCCCAAGAGAGTTGCCAATTGAATCAAACCCACGGTCACGGCAAATTTGACTAATCAAGCAAGGGTAATCTAACATCTTGACGGGTGAAGTCATCGAAATCATTTGAAAGATAATAAAACCACAAATATCAAGACTTGGAATACTCGATTCAAGGAAATAGACCAATTCTGCAAACTCATGACTCCACCAAGAATTTTCAATTGTGGAGGGACAAAGATATGGGATACCAAGTTTTCCAAAATCCATCAAAGCAATACTAATATCATTAGTAGGGAACTTTCCTTGACTCCAAAGGACCTTCTTCCCACAAAGCCTAACTGAGATATCATCACATGATGGACGTTCATCACTTGGTCTAGGAAGCCATACGTTCCCCAACGGGATTTTGGTAATTATTGAAATTAATTCTCTATCAACCAGAAACCTTTCTCTACCAATCATGGATTTGAACTCCATCTTGTTGTAATCAACATCATGAATGTTGGCATAGAAAATCCTTGTAAGAGAATCAAATCCTTGACCAAGACCATCAAAGATATTTCCAAATTTGAATTTTCTAAAGCATACCAAATCCTCTTCATGCCCACTAGAGAAATCCAATTTCTTTTCAAGAATGAAACTTTTTGAAGCAATCTTATCAAACATTCTATCACAAGAATCATCCACAAACCTAATTCTAAGAGAGTTTTGGTCACAATGATAATTCAAGCTAGAGGATTTTAAGATTTTAGAACTCTTTTTTGTGCTTCTAGGATTCATCATAGATCTAGAAATATGAAGGGATCAAGAGAAATTTACTTACTTAGAGTGAATCTTGAACACCCTTTCTTTCAATTTCTCCAAGGAGGCTTTAATGGTGGAAACACACAAAACCCTAGAGGCTCACATACGCGGACGGGTGAAGAAGAAAAGGGTGCGCGAACTTCTTCTTTATAAGACCAAAAATGGGCTTGGACCAGTTTGTGAACCGCGGCCCATATGAGAAAATTAGGATTTTCTCTTAGCAGTTTGCACATCAAAGGTTATGCATCCCTTGACAACACACTTTGTGAGAGATGATGGATACAGTAGAAAGCTTTATTTGGTATTCGAAAAGAGAAGAACACAACTGTACACAATTCAAACCATTTCTAGCCCCATTCCAAGATATATACACATGAGGTGGTGCCAAGCTTGTTACCAAGAGGCATAATATGCAGAGGAGTTCTCATGAAACATTTTCGACTGATATGTGTGAACAGTCCCTGTGATATAATCAACATAGTTATGATAATCAGGGAAGTCAGAGATTTCTGTCCTTCGTTTGATCTGGCTAAAAGGAAAAATCTTCTGATTCATAGGTTGTACAATATTATTTAAATGTTTACCATGTACATAAACTTTTTTAGAAGGATTAATTCTTAGACTTAAAAGAATTAAGTTTTCTAAGAGATTAAACACGCCTTCGAACGCTCTAAATAGATCTTTATCAATTGATCCATTATGATAGTATCCTAAAAGAGATCAAGAGTTAATCTAGTGAGGGTCCATATCCTTGAGCGTGATGAACGTTTCCTCAATTTTTCCTTCTTTTTAATTTTTCCTTTAGATTGGTTCTCATCATCTAAGTTTTCCTTTTTAGATGAGATGATATTATCATGTACACTCATAGGAATGTACTATAATAATCTCTGAACAACCTTTAAGGAACTCTGGTGTGCGTTACAGATGCCATGAGCAAGCCTTCCAAAAATATTTCCCATAGGGATAGACTTTTGAGGATCGGAGTTTAGAACACTTAATCATAATTAGATTATGAGCATAGTATGCGTACTTGCATATGTGTTGATCCAAGTCTGGGAACCATGGTATGCATACCAGATTGGTTTAGTAGAGGTCCGGGAACTAAGTATGCATAACGGTACGCGTACTGGCGTGAGGTTCAAGTTCAGGGACTTTACTGAGTTTGGTGGTATGCGTACCTGTTCACGTACTGGCGAAACCAAAACTTAGTCCGGCCACTTAGGTATGCGTATCCGTTTGCATACTTGAGTAGGTTATGTTCTAAAATCGGTTTGTTCATGAACTGATACATTTATATAATAAGGAATGCAATTTTTTGCAAACCGTGGCTATAATGTTCATGAGTTGATTCGAGTGAATCAAAATCTATTTTGCTTCAATTGTGTCTTGTATAGTTCGATGAGAACATAAACAATTGAACAACTCTAAAACTAGTTTCATTTGAGTCATTTGAACTAGTTATGGTTAAGATGAACAAGGTTGATACGAAAGTGTTCATATGGCTAACTTCGGTTGACTATTGTTGAGCCAACAAGGTGTACACGCTTAGGTACGGTTACCCACAGGTATATCTGTGGGAGACAGATTTATTTATACAATAGACTTTTGTGTGTGAGACGGATTGGTTTATCAAGTCTTCGATTTTGATTCATAGCAACTCTTAGTTGTGGGTAAGATCAGCTAAGGGAATCAAGTGCGTAGAGTCATGCTGGGATTCAGAGACGTAAGGAGCGCAACTATACCTTGATCAGTGTGAGATTGGATAGGGCCGGGGTGAACTATATTCCAGTCCGAAGTTAACTTGGAGTATGCTAGTATCTGAAAAATCGGGGGTCTAACAACACCACCCAATATTTCTATTAGCAATCTGTATGGACTAACTCCAATATACTTTGATAGAGAATCAACTAGATAGTCAGACTCAATCTAGGTTAAAGTATATCGAGGAGTTAATATCTCTCTATTGTTTTGATTTACTCGAGCTAACAAAAATCAGCCAGTCCTTAATCAAACAAAAGGAATAACTTGGATGGTACCAAAGACCAATATCCAAGGATCAATCAATGACAATCAACAACCAAAGGTTGGATTACTCTAATTGATGATCTAACGCACAACCTGTATTATTTCAATTATAAATATAAAACAATATAATGCGGAAGTTGAAATAAGACAGACACCAGAAATTTTGTTAAAGAGGAAACTGCAAATGCAGAAAAACTCCGGGACCTAGTCCAGATTGAACACACATTGTATTAAGCCGCTATAGACACTAGCCTACTCCAAGCTAACTTCGTACTGGACTGTAGTTGAACCCCAATCAGTCTCCCACTGATCCAAGGTACGGTTGTACTCCCTACGCCTCTGATCCCAGCAGGATACTGCGCACTTGATTCCCTTAGCTACGACCCAAAGTCGAAGACTTGAAAATAAACAAATCTGTCTCACACAGACAAGTCTATCAAAGGATCAATCTGTCTCCCACAGATAAACCCTAAAAGGTTTTGTTCCGTCTTTTGATAATAATCAAGGTGAACATGAACCAATTAATAATCCGGTCTTATATTCCCGAAGAACATCCTAGAGTTATCAATCACCTCACAACAATCTTAATCGTATGGTAGCGAAACAAGATGTTGCAGAATCACAAACAATGAGACGAAGATGTTTGTGATTACTTTTTATATCTTGCCTATCGGAGATATCAATCTCAAGCCAATAAATCTGATTGTACTCGGACGATAGAAGATGCAAGATCAGATCACACAACTACGATAAAAGTAGTATCGGTCTGGCTTCATAATCCCAATGAAGTCTTTAAGTCGTTAACCTGGTTTTAGAAGAAGAAAACCAAAGGTTAAAGGAGAACCGACTCTAGTCTGCAAACTAGTATCACACGTGAGGTGTGGGGATTAGTTTTGCTTAGATACTAGAGTTCCCCTTATATAGTCTTTCAAATCATGGTTTGCAATTAAGTTACCTTGGTAACAAAGCACTCAATATCCACCGTTAGATGAAATCTGATTTACATTCAAGCTAATATTTCTCAACCGTTAGATCAAAAATTTAGCTTGTTACACACACTTGACAATGCACGCTTCTAGGTTTGTTAATCGTACCCAAACGTATGCACTTGTTGGTTCAACAATAGTTAACCAAATGGTTAGCCATATGAGAATTTCATATCAACCACGTTCTTCTTCACCATAACTAGTTCAAATGATTTCAAATTAACTAGTTAGAGAGTTGTTCAATTGAAAGGAAATCTCATGTACTACACAAGACACAATTGAAGCAAAGATAATTTGATTCACTTGAATCGGTTCATGAACTTTTATAGCCACGGTTTGCAAACTGCATTCCTTAGTCTTTTTAAGTTTAAGTTCAGAAATCATCTTCAGATATATAACCTTCTCAAGTTCGCAGACTAGGTTCGTGGACTTAAGTTACCGGGCAGAGTTTACAAACTCAAGCAGAAATTCTCGGGTATGAGAACTTCGCTGGTTTGCGGACTGGATTCGCAGACTGAGTTCGCGGACTTAGTTTTACGCAAATAGTTTGTCAACTCCAGCAGAAATTCTCGGGTTTGAGAACTTTGGCAGTTTGTGGACTGAGTTTGCGGACTTGGATCACGCCATTCTTCCGGTTCTCTTGATCAACAAAGTTCGCAAACTTTGGTTCAAGTAATATGACTTATATATAAATGTGTTTCCACAACAATGCTTATGTCCGCCATTATTTATGTAATCTAAACTCTCATTTCAATCATTGAAACATTCTTAGAGGATGTTATATAGTTGTTACACCATTTCTCGTCAAAGCAATTCTCAAGACGATTGAAACATATCATGACTTTCGTCACATGGTAAATATAAACTTGGTTATAGCGAAAAGCTTTCCAACCCATATTTCGAGATATAGATAGACGAGGTATACTCGGCTCGAAATACCAAATGTGTATAATCAAAGTCTATATATATAGCATACGACTTCTTGTCTCAAGAGTAGGAGATAGAGTAGATAGACTTTTGAGTGACAGATAAATTCAAGTCTTCACATACCTTTTTGTAGAGAAGTTCCACCGGTTCCTTGAGTAGTTCTTCTACTTGTATGATGAATCTCCATGAAGTCCTTAAGCTCAACTACAATTTCTATCCTAGTCCGAAACTTAGCTATAATAGATTAGAAAATAGTTTTGATCATTAACATTGACAACCATGCTTGAGATAGCAACACATGCGAGTTCGACCGAGAAATGCTCTAACAGTGTCTGTAACGGCTTAATACAATGTGGTGTTCAATTCTGGACTAGGTCATGGAGTTTTTCCACATTTGCGGTTTCTTCGTTAACAAAGCTTCTTGTGTCTGTGTTAATTATTTTCCGCATTATATTTTCTGTATAATTGAAATATCACAGGTTCTGCGTAAGTTCAATCAATTGCGAACCCAACCTTTGGTTGTTAATAAAATTGATTGACACTTGGATATTGGTTTTTGATACCGTTCAAGTTATTTCTTATATTCAATCGGGCTCACAAATTCCTATTTGTTTGGAAATATTATTGGCGTTGTGAATTCACGATTGGAATCTAAATAAGATAATTTATTAGAAACATTATTGTACATATGATTATTGAATATACCGTTAATTCGTTAAAGTTGTACTATGTTTCTTGTTATATGCTTTTCCTTGACATGATGACTATGTTTCCGCATGTTTAGAGAATGGGGGTGCATTCTATTGAGCTGTCATCTCACCCCAATTAACATTCCTTGCAAATTTATGGAAGTTGAAAGTGGAACTAAGAAGTTAGCTTGTTTTGATAGCATTGCTTTATTATATCGCGTGAAATGTAATTTGGAATAATATGTTTGGTTGAAAATGTTATTGAAGGTAATTAGTGGATTTATATGTTTCAATTCATTTTATACAAAGGTTTAACTATGTTTTGTATAAAAGTGAATTTGCAAAAAAATAAAAAATAAATGCTTAATTCTCTTTCCTACCCGTAACGCTTCTAGTTCAGACCTCCATAGGGGTTTGACCCTGGTCCGGAACTCAGAGTGGTACAAGTTGGTATCATAGCTCTAGGGTTTAGATCTTGAATGAGACCATAAAATAAATTATTGGATATGTTGATGTGATACTAAGCATGCTTTGATTTGATTGGTGTATTGCTTGAGTCATTGTATTAGTTGTAACTGCGATTATGAATTGTGTGCTAGATTAAATTGTTTTTGGAATTTCAGATTATACGTATGTTCTTAATTTTGGGACGAAATTTCTTTTAAGGGTGGTAGAATGTAATACCCTGTATTTTTAGCTACTGTTTCGGGTCGGGTTATACCCGGATTAGTTAACCTTGTGGCTTACGTTGTTATTCCTTAGCCTTAGCCTAGGTGGATGGATTAAACAAGAAAGGCTACAAGTTAGGGTGGAAATAGAGTCACCTAATTTCATTTTAGTAATTGAATAAAATGAATAGAAAATTAAAAGACAATTAAAAGAAATAAAGTAAATAGTAAATATTAATTATGATTATTAACATTAGCATTATTAAGGTTTTATAACTAAATGTTTAGGAAAGGAATTTTAGAGAGGAGAAAACTAAAAGCTAGGGAGAAGAAGGAGATAAATCTAGGGTTTATTTTAGACAGGGAGACCATGAAAAATCAGTAGAGAATAAATGGAATTGAGGTAGAATGTGAAATCCTTTCTCTATTGGTGTTTTTATTGGGGTGTTTATTTAATATGATTTTGTGTTGCTAGGTTTGAGTAAATTATTTGCATAACTATATATATTTGATTGATGATCAGGATTAGTATATTGATATATAACATAATTGGGTATCATTTGTTGAAATTTGAGAATACTCCACAGTAAATTCGCCGTAGAATGTTTCTTGTAATTTCTGAAATTCTGGATAGTTTCGTTTTGCTGTTGTTTTGATGTTCTTAAGTGGTCTTCGTGATGTTAAAATGATTTTAGGTCTTAACAAAAGTTGTGGATAAATTTCTTATTTTTCATTGTGCTTTGGATATTCTTAATTTGAGATTAATATGAATTTATGGTGAATATTTTAGTAAAATGATGTTATCTACCTAAATCTTGTGATGTGTTTGTAAAACCAATATCGTTTGATTGAGTCGTTGGTTTCGTGTGAATTTTGGGTATGTTGTATATGAATGTGTCAAGAATGTTAATATAAAATTTGAAGATGATCAGATAAAGTTATCACATTGAAATATATAATGTAATATGGCTACAGTTGACTTGTTTGCATAAATGCTTGAAAGAAATTCATGTTGTTTAGCCATGGTTGCTTGTGTTGTTTGTGTTGCTTGTGTTGTTTGGATTCACAATTGATTGAACTTACGCACAACCTGTGATATTCCAATTATATAAAGAAATATAATGCGGAAAAGAAATAACATAGACACCAGAAGTTTTGTTAACGAGGAAACCGCAAATGCGGAAAACCCCCGGGACCTAGTCCAGATTTGAACAACATATTGTATTAAGCTGATATAGGCACTAGCCTCCTCCAAGTTAACTTCAGACTGGAATATAGTTCACTCCTATACAATCTCACACTGATCAAGGTACAGTTGCGCTCCTTACGTCTCTAAATCTCAGCAGGACACTACATAGATGATTACCTTAGCTGATCTTACCCACAACTAAGAGTTGCTACGACCCAAATTCGAAGGCATGATAAACCAATCTGTCTCACACAGAAAAGTCTATTGAATAGATAATCTGTCTCCCACAGATAAACCTATGAGTTTTGTTTTGTATTTCGATAAATCAAGGTGAACAGGAACCAATTGATATACCGGACTTGTATTCCCGAAGCACATCCAAGAAATATCAATCACCTCACAGTAATCTTAATCGTATTGTAGCGAAACAAGATATTGTGGAATCACAAACGATGAGACGAAGATGTTTGTGACTACTTTTTATCGTGCCTATCGGAGATTAAATCACGAGCCAATCTTGGAGAAGATAATACTCAATCATGATAGAAAACGACAAGATCAGAACTCGCAACTATAGATAAATAGTTGGATCTGGCTTCACAATCCTAATGAAGTCTTCAAGTCGTGAACCTACAAGGTTTTAGAAAAACCTATGGTTAAAGGAGAATCGACTCTAGTCGCAACTAGTATCACACAGGAGGTGTGGGGATTAGGTTTCCCAGTTGCTATAATTCTCCTTTATATAGTCTTCAAATCATGGTTTGCAATCGATGTTACCTTGGTAACAAATCATTCAATATTCATCGTTAGATGAAAACCTGATTAGACTCAAGCTAATATCTTTCGACCGTTAGATCAAACTTATCTTGTTACACACAAATTAAAAGTGACTTCATTTGCATATGAGTAACCATACCTAAATGTGTGCACCTTTGTTGGCTCAACAGTAGTTAACTGAAGTTAGCCATATGAACACTTTCATAACAACCTTACTAGTTCAAATGAATTCTTCTAGAGTTGTTCAATTGTTTATATTTTCATAGAAGTATACAAGACACAATTGAAGCAAAATCGATTTTGATTCACCCGAATTAGTTCATGAACATCATAGCCACAATTTGCAAAAGATTGCATTCCTTATTATATAAATGTATTAGTTCATGAACAAACCGATTTTAGAACATAATTCCACTCAAATATGCAAACGGGTAGGCATACCTTAGTGATCGGACTGAGTTTGGGTTCGCCAGTACGGGAACTGGTACGCATGCCACAACCTCAGTAAAGTCCCGGAACTTGAACCTCACGCTAGTACGCGTACCGGTATGCATACTTAGTTCCCGGACCTATACAAACCAATCAGTACGTATACGAGTTTGCATACCATGGTTCCCGGACTTGGATTACTCATATGCAAGTACACATATTGTGCTTATATCCAATTGTTCTAAACTGTCATTTCAACCATTGAAACATTCTCGGAAGACGGGAATAGCTGTCTCACACAAACTATTAGCTTCAAAACAATTTTCAAGTGATCGAATGATCAATACGAAACATTCTGAATCTAAATCAAATGACTGTCTCACACAAATCATGTAAGATGTTACCAAGCGATTTTCACATGATTATCTTTTGACTTTCGTCAAGAATATAAGATGAACTTGGTTAAAGCGAAAACTTACCAACACATATTTCGAGAAATATGTAAGCGAGTTAAACTTAGCTCGAAATATATCAAATATAGCTATACGACTTTTGTCTCAAATAGGAGACAGTGTAGATATACTTTTGAGTGATAGATGAGTTTAAGTCCCCACATACCTTTTGTTGATGAAGTTACACAAGCACTTAGTAGTTCTTCGTCTTCAATCGATGAACGCCGTGAAGTCTAATGCTCAACTACACTTTCTATCCTAATCCGAGACTTAGCTATAAGTAGACTAGAAATAAAGACTTATAGTTTTGACAATTAAACTTGACAACAAAATTGAGATAACAACGATTGCGAGTTCGACCGAGCAATGCTCTAACAATCTCCCCCTTTGTTGATTTTATGACAAAACTATCAACACATATGGAATACAAAATAGATAAACTTTGTAGCTCTCAGTCCAAATGCTCGATTTCCTTGGTTCTTCAACATCACTCGAAATCTTAGTCACTTCCAAGTACTCCAGTGATTCTGAATGTGTTCAACTCAGCATCATAGTTGTTGAAGATCCGTACCTACAACAATCAGAAAATAGTATCTCTCAATCATTATTATACAATGTCATATTATTATCACACATCATCAAAGTCCAATTGTATCTAACTTTGACAAAAATACTATGGTGATATGTATCACTCCCCCTTAGTCAATACTTCATCTCACATGAAAACCACTCCCCCTTACATAATGATCCGTAAACCATATGTATTTGCAGTATGAATTACACATTAATTCTCCCCCTTTTTGTCAATAAAAATAGGCAAAGGTACGAAAACTAGTAGGATCCTAATGAAATTTCCATAGAGATACTTCATGACCAAAAGAGAACATATCAAATTTTTTTAGATGCAATCATATAGCCTAAACTAAATGCAATCATCAAGGAGTTAATGAAGATACAAGAAAACTCCTACAATATTCCACAGCCGCACTCCCCACAAAGATTTGGCAATTAAGCACAAGTTCAATTAAGAACTCTCCTCCATAAAATGTCATTCCCGAAAGAACAACAAGAGCGATCTTACTTTCACAAGAAAAGAAGGATTTCTTTGGACATTAACAAGTGATAAACGCATTTATGTGTCTAATATGTCTCAATTGTATGTATTGTTAGTGCTCGATTTTGTATTTATTTTTTTATTTTATGTCTTTGTATGTATTTATAGAGAAATAAGCTCTTGCAGCAAAATTGACTCGAAAAGTGGTGTTTTACACCCCAGGATAAAGTACTAAAGGCACCCCAGAAATGCACCGGAAGCATCCCAAAAATGTGCCGGAGAAACCCCAGAAAATTACTAATTACGCCCAAAAATTACTATTTGCACCCCATAAGGCAAGTGCTAAAGGGAAACCCGTACAGGATTAGGGGTAGGACATCTTCTTCTCAAATTCAAAACTAATTTTGGCGGGAAAACATTTCACTTCACTGGAAGAATTTCGATCGAATGTTTGGTGGAGTTTTTGTGTGATTCAATCGCTAAAACTTCATGGGTAGTTGTGATATGTCCTAACAGAGCTAGTATAGGTGTTTGTTTCGATCAAATTTGGCTGGATAACTTGGTTTAATCCAAACAGGGATTTGGAGGAAAAACATGAGCTTGCATGAGTTGTGAGGAATTTAAACGTGTACTGCACTTGCTTGGAAGATTGATCGATATTCTAGAGCGTGAAGAAGGTATAGAAGGAAAGAAATACAGCTGCAGACGCGTAGGAAAACGATTTTTGGAAACAATATATTTTCGAGAATAAAAGAAATAATGGGATTAAATAAAGAGATTTTGGGAGATTCAATGTCGCAATGATGTATAAATAGGTTCCTAGGATCACATAGAAGGATTGGGGAGAGTTTGGGGTCGAGGGGAGAGCTCAGGAAGCGTGAATCAAGAGTTTTCAGAACTCTGTTGCTGCTGCTCGTGAAGAACAAGGAAACAACGACGATTTCTTCATCCGTCGTAACGGTTTCTTCAAATGCTTGTCACAGTTTCTTCAACTGGTTTGCAACATTTATCTTCATTGTAACAGTTTCTTCATCCTCTTCCGCAACATTTATCTTCATATTTGTAACGGTTATCTTCATCATAATAGTTGAGAGTTGAAACAGTCGGTGCTGTTGCAGATTTCCTGTTTCACTATTTTCTCTTCTTGTAAACACTTTTTGAGCCATGAATACATATTTTGAGTGTGTTTCCAACATGATGACCTAAACCCAATCTTCCGGGGCGATGGAGGAATCCATTCTTCCAAAAGTTATGTGGTAAAATTTATTTGAATTTATTTATGCAATTCTTTTATGATTATTTGCACCGAATGAAAATTGAGTAATGATTTTTATAAATTAGTTGTGTTTTCTCTTGATGAAGTATGCTTAGTTTAGGGCTTTTGATACTTCATTTTTGCAATTAACAATTGATGTTTTGAAAATCTAATTTAGGCAATTATTAGAATCACAATTTCTTTTGATTGGAGTTATATTGTCTAGAATTGCATGATAAAAATTAGCATTAAATTACATGAATTTTGGTGAATGGTGAAATCCTGAACCCCGGTCTCTCTAATATAATCAGTTTTAGTTTGCTTTATTTTCTTTAGTTTTAAAATTTAAATCTAAAAGCACAACCTTCACAAGTCTTGAACGAACTCTATTTATTACTACAACAACTTTGAAAATACATCAACAAGTCACATGAAACATGAATTTGTATCCAAAATACTCAATTAAATTAACCACAAGCGAACCCATGATTAATTTAATCGGAAATGCTCAGGGAACATACGGAGCCGTACAGTATATACACAAAGATGTGGATCAGGGAAAGACTAATACTTCAGAATATTCAAAGATTCATTCTATTGTTCATCAATATTTGCATAGAGACATATAATAAACTTAATCTTTGTAGACAAAAGTTCATCATATTTTCCATCAATATTTGCATAATGACATAATAGGCTTAACTTTTGTTGTCAAAAGTTCATTCAATTTTTTATCAATATTTGCATAATGACATACGAAAGACTTAACTTTTGACATATATGGGACAATCATAGTTCACGGAAGAAAACACACATATCTCATAACAAGTTGCAATATATGAAACCATAAAGATTAATACTGCAAAATCATATCCCAAATAAACTTTAGAATTTCAATTAATAAATCTAAAAACATTTCAAGATAAAAATTGTTGGCAATAGATACGTGTACTCACAATAATGGCTATTCCAAACCCTAGTTATCCTTCATAAAACACAAGAATAAATTCTCATAAGAAGTTTCCTAGACAAAAATCATAAGACTCCTAAACCAACAAAACCGATCATGGACGTAGATCAAAGATTACTTTCGGAACCCCCACTAGTCTTGAGTCCTTTGAGTTGTGATTGATAGAATCCACTGCTTATTCAGACAACATATCCTCATTGAGAAGATCTTTAACATGTGTCTTCATGAGAGCAAGGTCTGAGTTAACCTTTTCCAACTCAGTTCTCAACACATCAAGACCCTTCATAGTATCAACGAGTTGCGGTTTTGCTTCCTCAAAGTATTTTAAGAAAATCATGATCCACTTCAGCATAAACCATATCCCCATTCTCAACATCCTGATGAGTATATGCATAGTAGCATGAGGCATTAGGATTTTGATCATTATCTTCTACTAGGGTTCTTTTGTTCCTCCCTTTTGATATGAAACCAATACCTTTATCAAGAAAACATCTTGCAAAACCACCGGTGCAGGAAGGTGAAGACATTCTTGACAAAACGACAATAATCTAGAGTACACGTACGTGAATCAATAGGTTTGTTACTTAAATGGTTTCATATGGAAGGTAACTTTTAGGATTTCTAAAGACAGTTCGTGACAAGTAAAAGGGTACTTGTACAAACTTAATCTTAACCCAACCAAAACCAAAATAAACTGTACCTTAGTACACTTTTTCTACGTGGAGATTTTCTTTCACATAATTTTGGCTCAATAAATTTTATATCCCCATAGAGAAACCATTTAGAGTGAAAGAGTAGTAGGAAACATAGTTGTAACAAAAAAACAACAACGAGATTCTTGATATATAACCAACACTTAGGCAAAGTTGTCTGTGGATAATAGTTTAGCCATGGACGATGAGAAAATAGCTCAACTAAACGGAAAGCATTTTTTCCGAAAGTTTAACTGATTATTAGCAATTCTTACTCAACGGGATTTTTGTGAGTAGGCATCCAACCCTTGTGATTAATTAGCACAAGTATGATCCCTAAGCTCATTAAATGAATGGTGTTCACGGTTGAGTCTTTTTTCCTTCCAATTCTAGGAAAGAATCCTTTTTTATGTGAAAAGCTATCATCAAACTTGTTATCATCAAAATACGACACAATGTTCGAGTCCTTACCGGAAGAAGTTTGTTCGGAGGATTTTGACATCCTGTTGATAAGATCATTGTATCCTTCGATTATTAGATTTCGGTTTTCCTTCATATCTCCACTTTTGCTTCCATCTACAGGAACCTTTTTCATATCTTGAACATTATTCATTACATTAGATTTCTAAATCTCCTTGAACGATTTGTATTAATGCTACAATTGGTTCGAACGTTCGATGATGGTGAGTACTAAAATCAATAGATTTGGACATCCGAATTTCAGTTACACCTTTGATAAATCTAAGGTTTGTTGAAGTTGAAAAATAGAATTGTTATTCAACCTGGACTCGCTTTTCCGTTCAACATGTCCTTTTGAATCACAAAAGAGACACACTTTCTGATCACCTGAGTGATTAGAGTGAACAGACTTAACATCGTTGTTAGGAGATTTCTTACTTCTGAGCGATGTGAAGTTTCCTTGATTAGAGGAAGATACAAGCACATCTTTTCTAATCGAAAGGGAATGCGACTTAGCTTCTGAAACTGAATTTTCAGTTGAGAAGAAGCGATTGGTATAGTGGACTCTTTAGAACATCCTTGAATAGAGAGTTTACTCAAAAGATGTTAAATTCCCAAGGCAAACTTTTTGATTCTCACCTCAAGTAGGGTTCGTGAGGAGTAAGCAACCGCGTTTTCCACGCTAAAAGCCTTTAATTTAGAATCACTATCTTTCACTATACCGATAATTGCATTGACATTGTTTTTTAACCGATTGATTCTATCATCCTGGATTCTAACAAGATTTATAATCAGTTTACTTTCTTGGGATGGTTCCCTTTCATCAACAGAGTCAGACTCGTTCGAAAGAAAATCGGGGTAACACATGTCAGTGCAAGTCTGTTTCGTTGGAACACTATGTTCATCTATATTTATTGATAAATATTTCTCTTTAATAGATTTCATAGCAACAGAGCTTTTGTTTCTGGTAATGCGATTTTCAGAGATAACTGTTTGAGGGTGATAACAGTTTCTGATGATTTCGGTAATTTCGTGTGTGTGGGTGAGAAACAAGCCTAAACCCTAAACAATGTACTGCAAGGGAGTACTTTGATTAGAGAGATCAATCTGTACAAATCCGTCCTAAACCAAGAAATGGCCGCTCCAGACTTTCTTCGGTCAGAAAGTGAAGGAGAAGGGTTGGTCTTAGGGAGGGAAGCGAAGAGAGTGTTGAGACCAGAATAGTTGATTCTGGGGGAGTGGTTATTCGACGACTTGTATCAGAAAGTGAAACGCTAGCAGATTGGGAAGCTAACAAGTGATTTCTGAGTGTTGTATTCTCCTGACCAAAACTTGTCTTTGGCGGAAATAGGTGAGACCTATTTATACAAGTCGCAACGAAACGTACCCTAGTCTCGTAAGAAGTGGAAACGGTTGAGTAAATGGAAGAAATCGGTAACGGGTAACGCCTGGAATTGATGTTTCCATAATGAAGGAAATGTTTCACCATTACTCCTTGTATTTACTAACCGCTTCAATCTTATGACACTTTCTTGTAACGGGCGTCGTGTACGCCGCACGCTGTAAACATCCATACCAATACCCTGATGAGCATCCCTCAGTTTGTGACATGTTTTGATGTCTCGGGTGTTTTCTTGGAAAACGTGTAGCATGTTGCTATTGTTTGGAAATTTAATATTGAGAGGCTTGCCGGTTCGGTGGTGCCTTTCGACGGCCGAGATTTCACATCTTGAGAGGAAGGTTAGCCGTTGATTGTGGTTACCTTCCGTTGGTAGCTAGTGGCGTGGCCATGGTGCTGGCATGGCTTGCGCATGCTCTTGGCATGGCTAATTAGGGTTTGGTTCCGTGACCAAAGAATTGGCATAGCTAAGTATGTTCCGTGGCCAAAGAGTTGGCAGCGTAGCCAAAGGTTTCCACAAGTCGTTTGGTGGCAAGTTTGTACGGCTCAGATCTACATATCAAGAGGAAGGATAGCCATTGATTGTTGCAACCTTCCGTTTGGCAGCCAGCGGCATGGAGGCATGGCCTTCATGGCTTTGGCGTGGCCAAATTAGGGCTTTGGTACCGTGGCCAAGAGTTGGCACCGTAGCCAAGAGACTGCCACAAGTCGTTTGGTGGAAAGTTTGTACGGCTGAGATCTGCATCTCAAGAGGAAGGATAGCCGTTGATTGTTGCAACCTTCCGTTTGGCAGCCAGCGGCATGGAGGCATGGCTGGCATGGCTTTGGCGTGGCCAAATTAGGGCTTTGGCACCGTAGCCAAGAGATTTCCATAAGTCATTTGGTGGCAAGTTTCTACGGCTGAGATCTGCATCTCGGGAGAAAGGATAGATGTTGATTGTTGCAACTCTTGGTTTGGCAACCGGCGGCATGGAGGCATGGCCGGCATGGATTTGGCATGGTTTAGGCGCAGCCAAGCTAGGATTTTGGCATAGTTTTAGGGGCGGCCAAAATTAGGGTTTTGGCATAGTTTAGGCGCGGCCAAAATTAGGGCTTGGCATTGGGATAAAAGTTGCCACGCGTTTGGTGGCGAACTTGGACGGATGAGATCTGCATCTCAGAAGGAAGAGTGGCCGTTAATTGTTGCAACCCTTCATTTGGCAGCCAGCAGCATGGAGGCATGGTCGGCATGGCTTTGGCGTAGTTTAGGCGCGTCCAAGCTAGGATTTTGGCATAGTTTTAAGCGCGGCCAAAATTAGGGTTTTGGCATAGTTTAAGCGCGGCCAAAATTAGGGCTTGGCATTGGGCCAAAAGTTGCCACGCGTTTGGTGGCGAACTTGGACGGCTGAGATTTGCATCTCAGAATGAAGGGTGTCCGTTGATTGTTGCAACCCTTCGTTTGGCATCCAGCGGCCTGGAGGCATGTCCGACATGGCTTTGGGGCGGAGGTGTGGCTGGCATGGTTGGTATGCCTTTGGCGCGGAGATGTGGCTGGCATGGCATGCCATTGGCATGGTGGTGTGGCTGGCATGGTTGGCATGCCTTTGGCACGGAGATGTGGCTGGCATGGTGGTGTGGCTGGCATGGTTGGCATGCCTTTGGTGAGGAGATGTGGCTGGCATGGCATGTCATATGCACGGTGGTGCGGCAGGCATGCCTTTGGCGCGGAGATATGGCTGGCATGGCATTCCATTAGCTCGGTGGTGAGGCTGGCATGGTTGGTATGCCTTTGGCATGGATACGTGGCTGGCATGGCATGCCATTGGCACGGTGGTGCGGTTGGCATGGTTGGCATGCCTTTGGCGCGGAGATGTGGCTGGCATGGCATGCCATTGGCACGGTGGTGCGGCTGGCATGGTTGGCATGCCTTTGGCGCGATGGCATGGCATGCCATTGGCATGGTGGTGCGGCTGGCATGGTTGGCATGCCTTTGGCGCGGAGATGTGGCTGGCATGGCATGCCATTGGCACGGTGGTGCGGCTGGCATGCCTTTGGCACGGAGATATGTCTATTAGGGTTTAGCGTGTCGAAACCCTATTTTAAAATATGTGGCACGCGTGACTGGCACGTTTGGCTAGCATGCGCGGCTGGCATGTGCCAAGATGATGCCAGTCAGTACCGAGGGCTCTGCCGTGGAGCATGACATATAAAAAAGGTACCCCGATAATTTTACGTAGACATGTTGAATGGTTCAATAAATGTGCTAGTGGCGATATTATTACTCAAGTTTGACGTCACTGTCTGACTAAGGTTTTACGATTTTAACCCTAAGCTAAAAACCACCATCAACATTAAGTCCCTGCTTAGCTCGGAACAAGGGCATTGTTGCGAGGTAAGCATAAGATGGTGACAGACAAGGACAAAATCGAAATGGCAAGTCATGAAAAGATGGTCAGGAAGATCCGTATAACCTTTTCGATAGGTAAGGAGAATTCGTGATTCTTGTGTTGGTGGCTTTGCGTATATTCTGCTCGTGGTGTTATTTTAGGCCACGGAGTGCTAGTGTTGGTTTCTGTCCGGGATGCAAACAGTTGGCATCAGATTGGCTAGGCTGGGGAACGCGGAGTTGTTGGCGTTGCTGGCTTGGCTTGGCAAGCCGTTGGCATGTTGTGGCTTAAAACGGAGTCGTTGGTGTTGGTCGGCTTGGAATTGAGTCGTTAGCGTTGGATCGGCTTGGGATCAGCGCTGGCTTGGCACGGTGCTGGCTTGGTGTGGCGCGGGTTGTTGCCTTTGCGTGGCGCAGACTGTTGGCGTCGCTTGCAGGCCCGGTTGCCTCTTTCCATGCGTGGCTCAGATAGGAAATCCTTTCCTTATTCATATCCCAAAGTATCACGTCCATATGAAAGGTGTTAGCTCTCCTCCTCATGTTATACTGCCGGTTTCGCTTCCATGTTCCGGGGCTGGCAGTAGAGCAGAAGCAATAACGCAGGCCAGCATGTTCCAAACACGTACTTCTACGTGTTTTTTTTTATCAAACCCTAATTAACTCGCATAGACAAATATCTTTTCCAGCCGATATCACGCCTTAATTCACAACTAGTAGAAAGTTTTTATTTTTCGGATTCCATTGCTCTGCTGAATATAAGAGGCGATCTTGAATCCTTTGTTCGTACAGATCATCTTGAAATCACGTTTATCCTATTTACAGGTATCGTCTCGTGCTTTCTCCTGGTTCCTCACTCTGTTTTCTTGTTCATGTAGATTTCTGGTGCAGATAGGGCGAAAACTTATCCCATCTTTTGACTTTGTAATACATAATGGGATCTTCCAGTGACAACCGTACCCCTGACTTTTCGGAGAGAAGCTTTGGGATCGACGAAAACTGGTTTTCTTCTCATGAGGAGGCATTGGATAGAATTAATTCTCTGTTTTGTGAAGATGGAGAAATTATTCAGGACATGCCTTCCACCTATTTATATGGAGTGCGGATGCATGCTCAGGATTTCATGACTCTGGTGGATATGGAGGAAAAGCGGAGATATGGTGAAGAATCCCAGCGCGTTGAGATACCTCAGGGCAGGGAAACTTCTTCACAGCCAAGTGTTAGGGCTGAACGACTCGCCTCTCGGTTGAAACGACGGATGACTGAGTCTATGAAAATTTTAGGGGAGATCCAGCTTAATTTCCCTGCCCGAGATGGCTTGATTCTGGTGCGGATGAACCGGGACATCCTCGAAAGCCCGCTGAAAAAGCTTCAGAGGAAGACGCTGCTGTGGTTGACGAAACGGAAGCAGCTTTTGGAGTGGACTCCGAAACTGCTATCAGGGACGTTGGAGAAGCTGTGGTGGCATATGCTGAAATGGTTGTCGAAGTGGGTGTTGGACAGGAGGCGGAAACTGTTGCTGCTGAGGCGGTTTCCGGATGGGATGTTGGAGTTGTTGTTACGGAGGCGGCTTCTGAATGGAATGTTTGTTGTCCGAAAAATTGTTGGGGAAAGTGCTTGAAAAGGCTCTGACAGAGGCGTTGGCGATCCGGCGTTTGTTTTCGATGACCATTTTCCCTTTTTGCCGTTTCTCTTTAGCGTGTAGCCGCTTTGATGTTTCACAGACTCATTTTTATCTTCTTTGTATTCATGGATAAGTTAGGGTTTCGCCAAATAACATCCTGCTTATTTAGCTTCTTTGAATATAACCTCTTTTTCGGAAAGATCCAAAACCTTCATCAAAATAAGTTGTTTGATATTCCATACCTTTCCTGTCGTCTGATGATTCCTTGTATATTCTTCCCTTTAAAGTTTCGAGTAAAGTATCTTTTGCAGGGTTTCGGGTTTTCTGGTCGTGATTTGATGGGTAATGGTTTCACGATGTTTTGGGATTTTTTTTTTTTTTAGATCCAGAAAACTAGTTTGAAAGGAAAAGTATGCTTCAAATAGAAATTGGGAAACTAATTAAGAATGCAAGCGGTGCATTCATCTAGGAGGGAATACAAATATTGAGTGGAAAGGGAAATCGCTGAAGAAAATACTAAAAGAAGAACGCTGGAGGAGGAAGTAGCACCATGCTTTAGGTATTAAAGGGATTGAGCCATCGCGAGCGAACTGTTATGCCTTCCAACTTGTCAGTGTTGATGAGTTTGCAGTAACCTCTCAAAATAACATCTGCCACCAGATATGGCTCGTCTTCCTTTTCTTCGGGTGAATCAGTCTGAACAGCTATCTTCACCGTTATATTTCCGACTTCAAATGAGGTTGCATTGACTACCATGTCTCCAATTTGAAACTTTGGGCGTCGTGTAACTGCTTGACTCTTGGTCTCGTCATCTTCGATTGCAGCTTACAAATTCTTGGTGAAGCGCTTGAAAGGACCAGCGTCCCACTCACACCTCTTAACAATGTCCGTACTGATAATCGGACCAAGTCCCCATGACGGACTAAGAGAACAAGTGACTGGTTGTAGAGAAGGTTGTTTGACCAGACTTACTTGTGTTTGGAATTTATGAGCGAGCGCCAACGGGATTTCTCCGGGTGATCGAGTTCCATTGGTAAGTTGTTGATACGGCAGCAGGTTGGATGGCTCGTTGGAAACTATTTCGGGTGTCGACACTGTCAGAGGGGATGCTCCCAATTTTGCTTCGTTGTAAAATACCCACGAGCGCCCCAGAATCATGTCATAACCTAGTTCTTTGATAATGTGGAATTTGCTATGCGTTATAACGTCTCCTACCTTGATATCGAGGTTAATGTAGCCGTATACGTTAATTGCTTCTCCTTCCGAATTCTTGACCATGGTTGGGGAGTGGGTAGCCTCTTGCTTCAAAATTCCTACAGCTCTCAGAGTCTTGATGGTAACGACATTGAAGTCAGAGGCCGTGTCGATCAGTGCGTTGTCGATCTCAGCGCTTCTTAGATAGGCCGTGATCAGTAGACCCCAGTTGTGTTTTTCGGCATCGTTCCCTGAAAAAGCTTGGGCTCTTGGCGTGGCTTCCATAATAGGAAAAAGTCGTTTGCCCAACACAACACGATTGAGGGCTGTAAAGATATCTTGACGTTATGCCTTGGAAAGGTAGAGAATTTCGCATACATGCTGCATCATAGATAGTACAGTCTCGTGTACGGAGTCCCCAGAGATCCCACAATTCCTGAATGGAAGTGTATCTCCATGTACTCCTTCGTTTCCCATATGAAGTTCCCCTGTTTCGACTTTCTCCTTGAAGATGTGCTTCAGTCTGTTGCAGTCACTGGTCGGATGGTGAACAAACCTGTGGTAGCGGCAGTATTTTGGGTTTGCCATCTAGGATTCGGTCGGTGGGCGTCTAGGAGGTGGTAGTCTGATGACGTCATCCTGGATCCATGCCTCTAAGAGTTCAATCACCTCCTCGATCGGGAACGGGAAATCCAGGACATCTTCTTCAGCTTCGTGATAACGCATGGGAGCTTTGGCGACGGCCCTCCATGGCGGAGCCGCCCTTCGTGCTGGTGTCGCGCGCTTAGTTTGTTGTTCTGCCGCTTGGGCCTTCCTTTTTCCTCCTGCGTCTACTACGCTCACAGAGGAGGGACCGGCGTTGTATTGCTTGTTGACGAGACGCCTACTTCCTCGAGTTTCGCATGCATCTTCGCCTCTGGTTGGCCTGGTTCTTTCTAACAATGCTGGCGATGTCGTGGCCGATCGTTTGGCTGCCTCATGGAGTTTAGAGAATGTCTGGAACCGTAAGTTCTCTAGTAAGGCACGATAGATAGAATCCATACCATTGATGCAGGAATTCACCAATTGTTGTTCGGTCACGTTTTGGTCGTGACAGTCTAGCGCTTGAACCCTGAATCTCTTGACAAAATCATACGGATGTTCGTTATCTCGTTGGAACATCCTTCCTAGATCCGAGAAGGTAACTTGCTCAGACACGAAGAAGTTTTTCTTGTAGAAAACCGTAACCATGCCACCCCATTTGGGGATGTTGTTTGGTGTGATGCTGTTGTACCACGTGTATGCTCTTCCGGTAAGCGACTTCGAAAACTCCCTCAGACGAAGAACGTGATTGTATTCATGTTCGCCTAGGGACTCCAGGAATCGAGAGATATGTTCATGTGCATTCCCGGTGTCATCGTATAAAGTGAATTGAGGAGAAGAGTATCCTCTTGGAAGAGTAATTCTTTGTATTTCAGACGGGTAAGGGGGTTGATGCTGATGCATGTTTATATCATCACTTTTGATTCGATTCCGAAGAAGTTGCTCCAAATATTCTTGCGTGAAATTGGACGGTTGATTTCTCTCCAATGGAGTTCTGGCGCGAGTTTTTTCGTCTGCAAAGGTGTGCCCTGCTGAGGTGCCGGCGCCAGGGATATTGGAGGTGTTCCTCATCGACTATGGATGTCGCGACTCCCGTGGTAGCCGCTCCGTTAGGGTCTTGAGAAATATAAGTACCTCTTTCTGAGTCGAAACCATGTTCATCTGGGCTCTAGAAAGAACCTCCTGTCTTTCCATCAAATCAGCGATGGTGACATAGGGTCGGCTTCCTCTGGATCCTCCGGTTTATCGTCCTGATGGCGGACTAACTGGAGGCGCCATACTCGACGAAATATTAAGGGCGGTAGCAGCAGCTCTGGCCATAGTGACTGGTGGTGTAACACCTGAAGGAGCGCTTTTCGTGCTGCTGGGATTAGTAGGATGCGTAGAAACATAAGGGGAGGCAACAGCTCTGGCTCTGGTGATTGGTGGTGTAACACCTGGAGAAGCGCTTTCCGTGCTGCTGGGATTAGTAGGTGACGTATTGATGTCACAGGAAGGAGTGTCAGTACCAGGGACGGGTTTCGTGCTGGTTTTCTCAGGGTTTGTTGCTGACTCGGATCTGAGTTCTACCATGTTGAAATTGGACTTGAAAGGTGAAACTGGAAATTGGAAATCGATATTGCAACCGAGAGATTGATCTCCTACTGTGGTCGCCAATTGTTTGAGGGTGAAAACGGTTTCTTCTGATTTCAGTAATTTCGTGTGTGTGGGGTGAGAAACGAGTCTAAACCCCAAACAATGTACTGCAAGGGAGTACTTTTATTCGAGAGATCAATCTGTACAAATCCGTTCTAAACCAAGAAATGGTCTTTCCAGACTTGATTTGGTCACAAAGTTAAGGAGAAGGGTTGGTCTTAGGGATGGAAGCGAAGAGAGTGTTGAGACCAGAATAGTTGATTATGGAAGAGTGGTTGTTCGACGACTTGTATCAGAAAGTGAAACGCTAGCAGATTTGGAAGCTAACAAGTGATTTCTGAGTGTTGTATTCTCCTGACCAAAACTTGTCTTTGGCGGAAATAAGTGAGACCTATTTATACAAGTCGCAACGAAACGTACCCTGGTCTCGTAAGAAGTGGAAACGGTTGAGTAAATGGAAGAAAGCGGTAACGGGTAACTCTTGGAATTAATGTTTCCATAATGAAGGAAACGTTTCACCATTACTCCTTGTATTTACTAACCGCTTCACTGTTATGACACTTTCTTGTAACGGGCGTAGTGTACGCCGCACGTTGTAAACCGCCAGACCAATACCCTGATGAGCATCCCCCAGTTTATGACATATTTTGATGTCTCGAGTTTTTCGTGGAAATGTGTAACATCTTGCTATTGTTTGGCAAGTTAATATTGAGAGGCTTGCCGGTTCGGTGGTGACTTTCGACGGCCGAGATTTCGCATCATGAGAGGAAAGTTAGCCGTTGATTGTGGTTACCTTCCGTTGGTAGCCAGTGGCGTGGCCACGGTGCTGGCGTGGCTTGCGCATGCTCTTGGGGTGGCTAATTAGGGTTTGGTGCCGTTACCAAAGAATTGGCATAACTAAGTATGTGTCGTGGCTAAAGAGTTGGCAGCGTAGCCAAAGATTTCCACAAGTCGTTTGGTGGCAAGTTTATACGGCTTAGATCTGCATCTCAGGAGGAAGGATAGTCGTTGATTGATGCAACCTTCCGTTTGGCAGCCAGCAGAATGGAGGCATGGCCGGCATGGCCGGCATGGATTTGGCATGGTTTAGGCGCGGTTAAGCTAGGATTTTGGCATAGTTTTAGGCGCGGCCAAAATTAGGGTTTTGGCATAGTTTAGGAGCGTCCAAAATTAGGGCTTGGCATTGGGATAAAAGTTTCCACGCGTTTGGTGGCGAACTTGGACAGCTGAGATCTGCATCTCAGAAGGAAGGGTGGTCGTTGATTGTTGCAACCCTTCGTTTGGCAGCCAGCGGCATGGAGGCATGACCGACATGGCTTTGGCGTGGCCAAGCTAGGATTTTGGCATTGTTTTAGGCGCGGCCAAAATTAGAGTTTTGGCATAGTTTAGGCGCGGCCAAAATTAGGGATTGTCATTGGGCCAAAAGTTGCCACGCGTTGGTGGCGAACTTGGACGGCTGAGATTTGTATCTCAGAAGGAAGGGTGGCCGTTGATTGTTGCAATCCTTCGTTTGGAAGCCAGCGGAATGGAGGCATGGCTTTGGTGCGGAGGTGTGGCTGGCATGGCATGCCATTGGCACTATGGTGCGGCTGGCATGGTTTGTATGCCTTTGGCGCGAAGATGTGGCTGGCATGGCATGCCATTGGCACGGTGGTGCGGCTGGCATTGTTGGCATGCCTTTGGCGGAGAGATGTGGCTGGCATGGCATGTCATTGGCACGGTGGTGCGGCTGGCATGGTTGGCATGCCTTTGGCGCGGAGATGTGGCTGGCATGGCATGCCATTGTCACGGTGGTGCGGATGGAATGGTTGGCATGCCTTTGGCGCGGAAATGTGGCTATCATGGCATGTCATTGACACGGTGGGGAGGCTGGCATGGTTGGCATGCCTTTGGCGCGGAGATGTGGCTGGCATTTCATGCCATTGGCACAGTGGTGCGGCTGGCATGGTTGGTATTCCTTTGGCGCGGAGATGTGGCTGGCATGGCATGCCATTGGCACGGTGGTGCGGCTGGCATGGTTGGCATGCCTTTGGCGCGGAGATGTGGTTGGCATGGCATGGCATGCCATTGGCACGGTGGTGCAACTGTCATGGTTGGCATGCCTTTGGCGCGGAGATGTGGCTGGCATGGCATGCCATTAGCACGGTGGTGCGGCTGGCATGTTTGGTATTACTTTGGCGCGGAGATGTGGCTAGCATGGCATGGCATTGGCACGTTGGTGCAGCTGGCATGGTTGGCATGCATTTGGCGCGGAGATATGGTTATTAGGGTTTAGCGTGTCGAAACCCTAGTTTAAAATATGTGGCACGCGTGATTGACACGTTTGGCTAACATGCGCGGCTGGCATGTGCAGATATGATTCCAGTCAGTAAGAGGGCTCTGCCGTGGAGCACAACATATAAAAAAGGTACCTCGGTAATTTTACGCAGACATGTTGAATGGTTCAATAAATGTGCTAGTGGCGACATTATTACTCAAGTGTGACGTCATTGTCTGACTAATGTTTTACGATTTTAACCCTAAGCTAAAAACCACCATCAACAATAACATTATTTTCCATAGAGTCAAAAAAGCTACAAACACATACTTATGAGGTCTTAAACGTGTTTGCATGCTCTGATACCAATTGAAAAACCGGGGGTCTAACAACTACACCCAATATTTCGCTTAGCAATCTGTATGGGCTAACTCCAATATACTTTCAAGAGAATGAACTAGACAGTCAGACTCAATCTTGAGAAAAGTATATCAAAGAGTTATATCTCTGTTTCACAATGTAATCAACAAATCAAAAATAGATAGAAATCTGCGAGCCTGATTATTATGTGAACGGTACCAAAGACCAATATTCAAGTATCAATCAATATAATCAACAACCAAAGGTTGGATTCACAATTGATTGAACTTACGCACAACCTGGGATATTTCAATTATATAAACAAATATAATGCGAAAAAGAAATAACACAGACACAAGAAGTTTTGTCAACGAGGAAACCCCAAATGCTAAAAAAACCCGGGACTAGTCCAAGTTTTAAAACCACACTGTATTAAGCCGCTACAGACACTAACCTACTCCAATTTAACTTCGGACTGGAATGTAGTTGAGCCCTAACCAATCTCAGACAGATCAAGGTACAGTTGCGCTCCTAGCGTCTTTGAATCCCAGCAGGACTCTACGCACTTGATTCCCTTAGCTTATCTCATCCACAACTAAGAGTTGCTACGGCCCAAAGTCGAAGACTTGATAAACCAATCTGTCTCACACAAAAAAGTCTATTGAATAGATAAATCATTCTCCCACAGATAAACCTATGAGTTTTGTTCTGTATTTTGATAAATCAAGGTGAACATGAACCTATTGATATACCGGACTTATATTCCCGAAGAACAACCTAGAAATATCAATCACCTCACAATAATCTTAATCGTATGGTTGCGAAACAAGATATTGTGGAATCACAAACGATGAGACGAAGATGTTTGTGACTACTTTTTATCTTGCCTATGGGAGATTAAATCTCGAGCAAATCTTAGAGAGATAGTACTCAATCACGATAGAAAACAACAAGATCAGAACACGCAACTACAGAGAAAATAGTTTGGTCTGGCTTCACAATCCCAATGAAGTCTTCAAGTCGTTAACTTACAAGGTTTTGGAAAAACCTAAGGTTAAAGGAGAATCGACTCTAGTCGCAACTAGTATCACACGTGAGGTGTGGGGATTATGTTTCCCAGTTTCTAGAGTTCTCCTTTATATAGTCTTCAAATCGGGGTTTGCAATTAATGTTACCTTGGTAACAAAGCATTCAATATTCACCGTTAGATGAAAACCTATTAAACTCAAGCTAATATCTTTCAACTGTTAGATCAAACTTAGCTTGTTACACACAAATGAAAAGTGATTTCATTTAGATATGAGTAATCGTACCTAAATGTGTACACATTTGTTGGCTCAACAATAGTTAACCGAATTTAGCCATATGAACACTTTCATATCAACCTTATTCATCTTAACCATAACTAGTTCAAATGACTGAAATGAAACTATTTCTAGAGTTTTTCAATTGTTTATATTTTCATAGAAGTATACAAGACACAATTAGAGGAAAATTGATTTTGATTCACTCGAATCAGTTCATGAACATTATAGCCACGGTTTGCAAAAGATTGCATTCCTTATTATATAAACGTATTATTTCATGAACAAACCAATTTTAGAACATAATCCACTCAAATATGCAAACGGGTACGCATACCTTAGTGGCCGGACTGAGTTTGGGTTCTCTAGTACGCGAACTGGTATGCATACCAAAACATCAATAAAGTCCCAGAACTTGAACCTCACGCCAGTACGCATACCGGTATGCGTACTTGGTTCCCGAACCTTGAAAAACCAATCAGTTTGCATACGGGTATGCATACCATGGTTCCCGGACTTGGATTACACATATGCAAGTACACATATTGTGCTTATATACAATTATTCTAAACACTCATTTCAATCATTAAAACATTCTTGGAAGATGGGAATAGCTGTCTCACACAAACTATTAGCTTCAAAGCAATTTTCAAGTGATCGTATGATCAATACGAAACATTCCGAGTCTACATCAAATGACTGTCTCACACAAATCATGTAAGATGTTACCAAGCGATTTTCACATGATCATCTTTTGACTTTCGTCAAGAATATAAGATAAACTGTGTTAAAGCGAAAGCTTACCAACACATATTTCGAGAAATATGTAAGCTAGTTAAACTCAGCTCGAAATATCAAACGTGTATAATCAAAGTCTATATAGCTATACGACTTTTTCCTCAAATAGGAGATAAAGTAGATAGACTTTTGAGTGATAGATGAGTTTAAGTCTCTACATACCTTTTGTTGATGAAGTTCCACAAGCTCCCTCTTAGTAGTTTATCATCTTCAATCGATGGACGCCGTGAAGTCTAATGCTCAACTATACTTTCTATCTTAATCCGAGACTTAGCTATAAGTAGACTATAAATCAAGACTTATAGTTTTTGCAACTAAACTTGACAACAAGCTTGAGATAACAACACTTGCGAGTTCGACTGATCAGTGCTCTAACATTTCATAAATTCAATGAGTTGTAGAGTGAGAGTTTTCATTTAATATGAATGAGTCTTACTGGATTTGCCTAAATTATGTGTTATTACGGAGTGATAACACCCACTCATTCATCAATAACCATTCATACACTCATTGGATCGAATGATCGGCCAACAGTGGATACTAAGTGGCTGAAAATCAGCCGCTTGGAAAAAAAAAACACCTTGAGCGGATGAAAGCATGACCAACAATTAGGTTTTCTTATTTAAAAAAAAACATACGGGGATGCATATGTTCAACCGTTTGGATTTTTTTTTTCTCTAAGTGGATAAACATCAGCCGCTTAGTCCTTTAATTTAGCTTCCCCTGGTCAGAAAACACTCATTGAGCCAGTCTCTCATTGGTTTGGCAGTGAATGAGTGTTTAAAACACTCATCCCAATCCATTGCTCTCATTAATTATTTAAAACAAGAAAGTAACATCCTTCTCTTGATTTTTCAAAAGTTGTCACCATTTCGAAAATTTTGAACGGTTTTCGAAAATTCAAAAACCAATCAAGGTCTCGACGTAAACCTCTAGGGAATTTTTTTTTCATTTGATGCTACTTATAAGTTTTTTTTTTTATCACTAAAGAATTTGATTTTGGTGAGTTTCAAACTCAGGTCAGTAATATCATCAAAATGATCTCGGACTTCAATTTGGGCCGGTGAAGTAAGGTACCAAAATTTTCATTCTGACTCATGGGGTTTTCGTGGGACCCACTTAAATAAAGAGTTATTATTCCAATCATTTTTGGACCGACAAATATAATTTTGAGCATCACTATAGTGCTCAGTAAAGTCAATGAATTTGTGGACAAAATCTCTTACTTGGACAGTTGCAAACAAGACCAAACCATCCTTGCAAATGAGGCATTTAATACCTATGTTCTTTTAAGTACTAGAAATATTTTATTAGATGATGGATTCGCCTTCAACGTAGAACTGATTTTATTAGCCATACGTATATGTTGTTGTTGTTTTTTTTTGTCTTTCCCCTTCTACAAAATCAACTTAGTAACAACACTCAATGATTGGGAATTCGACAAGAATGTGAATTGTGGTTATGATCAAATACAGATCTTTTGGACACCCTAGTCATAGAATTTTTATCCCACATTAATAAACCAGGTGAAAACACTCATCTTGTGTGTATCTAGCACTGACGAATAATTCATAGTAAACATAAGATCGTGGTATATCGGTTTTCACCCCTACTTATGTTTCTTTCTTCAGCCTTTCTATAAGCTTTATGCTAGATAAGAATTGACCATTCAATTCTTCTTTCATGGCCTCGCATTTACCACGAAAATTTTGGTTCACAACCAGATTTTTCATTATCACCAAGGTGAATGCGCTGAAAGAATTCCCCCAAATTGGCTACAATGAAGCATCTTTGATTCTATTGCACATAAAGATTCACCATCTTCTTCGCCACTGCAAATGCCAATATCATCTTTGAGTTCAAGAATTTTCCAGAAATTCCTATCACAAATGGTATTACAAGTTGTAATGTACTCGGTACTAATAACACTATGAATATCCTCAAAGACGATGTTTAATCTTCACATACTTGTGAGAAACATTGACTTAAACATCTGACTTGCACCATAGAAGTCAACATACTCCTTAGTTATGTCATGCAACCAACTGAATACTTGTCTTTAATGGTTTTAGGATGTTCATCTAAAGATTTGGGAAGGAATTTTGACATTGCAGTCATGAACTTTTATATCTTGATGTTACCTATAGCCTCAAAGTTCATTCAAATTAATCTTCTCACACAAAAAAAATTTATTCTAGTCTTCATACTAAGAAACCCATAAAATTCATTACTAAATTTCACAAACAAATGACATCAACTTGAGTAAAAGAGACAAAAATCATGACTTGTGTCTCCAAACACATCCCTGATACCAGCTGTCACACGCCCAATTCGCGGCTTTCATTTTCCTTGGGTCATAACCGGCAATACTCCGTGGTTCGGTGACTAACCTTCACCCACAAGTACTCATCCTTGTACACTTGTATCAAAGTATGCATATGTTTAATGCATTTTGTAATTGAAGTTTTTCTTATTTTATCTCTAGCTCTTTATGCCCCATAAACATAAAAAATTTGCCATGCATATAACTATAATAAACTCACAAGATCAGCAAAATAATGAACAAAAAATATGATGCATCATACTTTTTTTTATTGCGTCAAATGAAGATAAATAAAACCCGTCCACAGATAAACGAAACTCGTTCATCGCACGACCTAAGCAATTCACCCACTTTGGTGATGCCTATCTCTCTAACTCCAGATTACACTTCTACCAACTTTCTCCTATTAATTTACAACGCATCTCACATTATTTATACAATAGAAGCAGTGCCCAAAACCGTGCATACACATGCACAAGCCTTGGACAGCCAAGTGTCCAAGGAGTAATTTGCATAACTGTCCAAAAGTGTTGCATAACCGTCCATCCTTTTTCAAATCGATCCAATTAATGCCACACGTGTGCTAGGAGGTTAAATGAATTCAAGTTATAAAAACTTTATAATTGTCCCAACTTTCCCCCTTATCCATCCATGTGTGTAAAGCGTTCAAACATGCATAACCTCCACTTTGGAGCCATTCTTGCGCCATCTTTTGCTGCTACTGACCGAACCTTGAACTTAGCTCTTTAGTACATTTATATGATATGGTTAATTCATCCAATACTCGTGTATAATTATGGCATCTCAATGCTCCATGTGTAATTCGCTTTATTTAGCTAGATATCTGACTATAATGGCGCATTTTTCATATGCCATTACTCTTGCATTCATTGTCCACGATTTGATCAGGCCTTAAACCAATGCGTAGCCCAAATCTTGGCATATTCCTTGTTCTTTCATTATGCTTGGGATGAGCTAACTCAATTCCTCATATATGCTTCAATGTGGCCTATGTCAATGGCATTGCTTGTCTTTAGCTATGAAGCTTCATTTTGTCGGTTGAATGCTTAATTTTTTTTTTGTTGAAGCATGGACAATACTTAATGGATGTGCCATAAACTATCAATACAATATCGTCAATGCACTTCACTTGCTAGGCTTGTCACAGTTAGGTAGTACTCTTCTAGTTTAGGAACAAAAAGTGTTTGTGGTCCAACGGTTAGGATAATTGCCTTCCGATCAATAGACCCGTGTTCGACTCCCGACAGACGCATTCAATTTTTTTTTTTTCATTTTTATTAGTTACGTCGAATGCCGCAAAACATGACCAACAATGTTCCTTCACTATGACAGGGTACTAGGATCGGTTCCCAAGAGTTACTTGTGACAGATCACAACACTAAACTGTTTTCGACATAACTTTTGCATACGATGTCCGAATTAAGTGATTTTTGGCTCGTTTTGACCACAAAAGCAAGACCTACACATATATGATCAGTAGATATCAACATCATAAACTCACAATTACCGTTTCTTTCAAAACCCAAATATAGATAGAGAAAGTATGAGTATAGAAGAAAAGAAATCTCCTAAAGATGTTAATTAGTCATAAAGTAACCGAGAGATCATGTGCTCAGTTTTTCATGTGATTCCTCACATTTTAAAAATATTGAGCACTAATGGTGATCATGCACATTCTAACACAACTAGGTTGTGTTGAGTTGATCCTTGTCTTGTTCGTCATGGGTGACTAAGACGGAATCATCATTCTTGACCTCTTGCTTGGTTTGTTTTCTCTTGTTTCATATCTTGTTTTTCTTCTTTGACTTGTGATGTAGAGTGTCATTATCACAATCTTTACTAGTACAAGAGATTTCAGACATGATGTCTTTCTTTAGCCTTTCAAGAAGACTCTTGTAATTATTGTCACCAACAATTAACAGTTGAGAGTTATTCATGTGACTAACTTTTGGTCCCTTCTTGGCTATGGAGGACTTAGGGACCTATTTAGAGTTTTGTTTTGCAGGAGCATCTTTCTCCTTCACAATACCATTAGGATTATCGCCCTTTTGAATATTTTGTGAAACACCCTTTCTCCAATTTGGAACATCAGATCTTGTCTTTGCATTTACAAATTTATCTCTATTTCTATATTAGGGTCTTTTATGAGATGACCTTGTCGAGTGATGTGCAAAATTTGAACTATCATTATAATTATTCTTTTGCCTAAACTTAGGACAATAACGATCTGAGTTCTTATGAGGAGAAAACTTAGCCAATTCGTTTGATAGAAAAGAAAGTGCATCTTGCATCTTACGAACTTTGCATCCCAATTGCAAGTGTCCTTTATTTCCACAATAATAACAATGCTTAGTATAAATATATGAAGTATGAGTTTTAATGTTACGTTTTTGTGGATCCTCTTGCATTGGAGCTCGATGAGTTTTTCTTCTTCTTCTTTTTCTTCTTCTCCGTGTTCAACGTTGTTGCTTTCTTGACATTAGTGGAAGCCTCTGATTGAGAAGAATTTTTAGCTTTAAAATTTTTTACCTCTTTGTTAATATTTGAAGCATTTATTCCCTTATAGCCCAATCCTCGTGTATCACGATGATTTCTACTTGCTTCTAACATTGAGATTAACTTGTTTGAGATTTCTTTGGATTTTTTCAGTTACAAATTTTCTTCTTCCAACGTCTTGATTTTATCAATAGCACCGGCTAGATCAGCCTCAAGGTGTTTTTCTCGTGAGAGATGTACACCTTCTTTCTCTTAAAAACTCTTTTGTTGAGAGTTAATCCTTGCATCAGATTCAACAAGTTTCTCTTCCAACAAGTGAATTTTTTCTAGATCAACATCACGCTCTTTCTCTAACAATTTTGTTTGAGAGAGACTAGCACTGGCTTTTTCTTCAAGATCTTGTACTTGTCGAGAATTAAACATTGCTTCCGATTCAGCATGTTTCTTTTCCGACAAAAACAGTTCTCTTCGAAGATTTTCACATTTTAATTTCTTAGAATTCAGATCGTTTTACGATCTTTAAGAAGATAATCATGTTTTTGGAAACCAATATAATAACCTTGAAAAACCTTCTTCAATTTCTTGTTCTCACGACAAAAATGAGTCATAAAACCAAGAAAATCCGAAGTTCTCAGCTTTTCATTTTTCAAAGGTTCCAGCAGTTTAGAGTATTCTAAGAAATCCTCTTCTATTTCTTGTTCAAAATCTGAGTCATCATCATCGGAAATTTCATCTAACCCTTCTTGTAGACGTATTTTCCAGTCGTCATCGGTTTCTACATTATTAACAAGATTAACTTGTCTCGTAGAATCTCTAGAGATGATTTCTTCAGATATTGAATCGTAGATGCCATCATCAAGTGTTAATTCAGAACTCTTGATGTCTTGCTTTACGTTAAATGAATCATTCATTAGATTTAATTCTTATAGGTTGGATCGCACCAAACAAAGATTGTTAGATCTTTTCGTGTTTTCCTGCTCTGATACCAATTGAAAAGGCGAGGGTACCCAAATACATCTCAAGCTAAAACTTTTCCTACCTATAAGTCATTTATCTGAAAGTGATTGTCTATGGACTGAGTCGAGACAATACAACTAATCGGTTCACACTTCGTGTGATCGTCTATGGATACGAGATCGAGACAATACAACAAACAAGTATGTTTACTTGATACAAAGGTTCGGACTAAACCAAACACAATAGGATTTCTTATCAAGTAAATAGGAATTAACGTTTGTGTAATTTAATTTAATTATAATAAAACAATTATAATGCGGAAAATAAAAGTAAATGACACAGCAAGATTTTGTTGACGAGGAAAACTGCAAATGCAGAAAAACCCCGGGACCTAGTTCAGAATTGAATACTCTCAGGATTAAGCCGCGACACAAAATTACACTAACTTCGTATACTTGAGACCAAGTAACTAACCCTATAGTTCATCTAGTTCCGTTTGTATTCCCACGCCTCCAACATATAAATAAGTCACGTACTTGGATCAATCCCTTTGGTTCGTATTCCAAACAATAAAGGAACAATAAATCTGTTTGATATCAACTCTATTCAACCAAGTGATATGAGTCTGACAAAGGCTCTTCCGTTTATCTCAACATAAACTCATTCGTCGGGTCTAGATCTATCTTATATTCAATCACCCAAAGGTAATCAATTAAGATTAAGCCAACAACACCTTTAATCCGAAGAACTGTGTTGATGCCGATCTACTCAATTAATCAATCCAATCTACCACAAAGATAAACAGATTATTAATTGGATCCTCTTTTACTGAAACAAGTATTGTGCACACTAAAGATTGTAAAAGCCAAGTCAAATGTTCAATATCTTCTTTGTCTTCAAATCTTCTTAAATCTTCAATAAAAACCTGCACACAATCACTTGAATCTCTTGTGATCAATCACGCATAGAACGGAGTCTGTTAACAATGGATTATCACAAGATCGTCTTTAGAACTAACAACTGTCTAAAGATCCATGTCAAAACTCTGAACTAGTTTGAGTGAATCTTATATCAGAAGAGAATATTCTCAAGAATAAACAAACTAGGTGCAATCATATTTCAACCACCGTTAGTCAATCAAATCAATCGAAAACAAAGATAAACCGCAATTATCTAGTTTACCACCAACGGGTCGCGCTAGAGCTTCTCAATCCCAAAGAAGACTTTAAACTGAGCGGCCATAAGAGAATTCACCTAAATAGATTACTCTCCTCTCCGATAGGCGGCTACACCAGTAACAACAACAAAAGTGTAAATCTGTTGTTACGAATGATTAGTTTACTAGAAAGGCAAACTTCGTGTATTTATAGACAAGGAATTTTGGACACCAAGGAATTTACAAAACCGAAAGTAATCTCAAGATATTCATTAAAGCACAAATTCGGTTTCCATAATTCCTGGAAATGCTTTATCCAAAAATAACGATCGAAATCTCTCGAAAAATCTAATTAGTAAATGCACATTACTAATTCTCTAATTTCCCTACAAAATGAAATTAATAACCTTAATTAAAAGATTCTTAACTTACTTATGTTTCGATCCTGGGATTCTCTTCCCTTATCCCTTAAGGAATATCTTTGAACAATTATAGAAATAAGCATTCACAGAACGTGTTCAAAGTTTGTCGACATCTTTACTTTGTAAGTTCTCTTTCACACTTACAACCTTGAAACCGATTTTCCACACTTCCAAACAAGTTTAGAATTGGTTCATCTAACTTTCAAGAACTGTGTGATTGATCAAACCAACATTCAATCACAATCATGGTTTTAACGGTTCTACCAAAACAAGTTTCGATTCTACCTCCATGTGAGTACTACGCATAGTCATACTAGCTTCCCAAAGATTCGGTTGACTAGGTACTAGGATCGGTTCCCCACATATATATGGTATCTAACTTATATGTGTTGCACATGTCCATAGGATCGGTTCCCCTTTCTTCTATAAACCTTGTTGCACCCCATACAAGGATCGGTTCCCCTTGATGTACTGCACCCCTTACAAGGATCGGTTCTCTTTCCATTATTAGGATCGGTTCCCTTTCCCTTACTAGGATCGGTTCCCTTTCCCAAAGGTCATATATAATCCGATCATACCACAAGTGATTACTTAAGATTGGTTTTACTAATAAAAGTTATACCAATACATAAGTCAGGACTTTGTGAATAGTTCTACCAAGAACACAACAAGTTGTGAGCGGTTATACTCTATCACACATATTGGTTGTTCATAGATATTCAGTGAATAACAAAACCAATAACTCCTGGAAATTTCCTTTTCGGTTCACAAACAAGTTTATGAACTTACTTCCTTAGAACACATGTAAACATTGTTCCCTAAGATGAAATCCTCACCTCATACCCATACATAATCACAATAGCATTCAAATAATTATGGCGATGTCTTATCTACAAAGTTTAATGGTTAAGCAATAAACCTCGTATTGCATTCCTTAATATTATGTCTATCTAGAGTTCATATATGCTTCGCAGTTATGTTTTCAATATGCACGACTTGAAAGATACGTTAGGGAATGAAACAGTTCAAGTCAAATATCACTAACCTCAAGTGGAAGGATGATTGTTATCGTTGTAGCTCCTTGCTTTTTCACATCTTCAAGACTTCACAATACTTGTAATGTCTCATATCCTAATACTTTCAAGCTAACCTATACGAAGTTTAACTCTAGTAAATAATCAATCGACTCTTAACATGAGTTTTGATTCACTAAAATATGACAACCAAACTTGACATACCAACGCTTGGTGGGTTCAACCGAGCAATGATCTAACAGTTGGTATGTATTTTTTCTTTTAGTCATGAAATGTCTCTTTCTGATTTTTCATTATGATCCCTTTCTTGTACCTTTGCCAATTTTATTGACAAAAAGGGGGAGAATTAATATGTAGTTCACACTACAAATACTTATGCTTTTAGGATCATTATGTAAGGGGGAGTGGTTTCCATGTGAGATGGGGTATTGACTAAAGTGGAGTGATACATATCACCATAGTATTATTGTTGAAGTTGTGATACAATTGAACTTTGACATTGTGTAATAATACTATGACACTGTATAACATTGATCGAGAACTATGTTTTCTCATTGTTATAGCTATGGATCTTCAACAACGGTGATGCTGAACTTACAACCTTTGGGATCATTGGAATACTTGGAAGTGATGAAGATTTCGAGTAATGTTGAAGATTAGACATGTGGAATAGGAGCTACTAAAGTTTCATTATCTTTTTTGTATTCCATATGTATTGATAGTTTTGTCACTAAAATTAACAAAGGGGGAGATTGTTAGAGCATTGCTCGGTCGAATTCGCATGCGTTGCTATCTCAAGCATGTTTGTCAATGTTAGTGATCAAACCTATAAGTCTTGATTTCTGGTCTACTATAGCTAAGTCTTGGACTAGGATAGAAAGTGTAGTTGATCTCAATAACTCCATGGCGATTCATCATGCAAGACGAAGAACTACTCAAGGAACCGGTGAAACTTCATCAACAAAAAGGTATGTGGAGACTTGAACTTATCTATCACTCAAAAGTCTATCTACTCTATCTCCTACTCTTTGAGACAAAAGTCGTTTGCTATATAGACTTTGATTATACAAATTTGGTATTTCGAGCCGAGTATACCTCGCCTATCTATATCTCGAAATATGTGTTGGTAAGCTTTCGCTTCAACCAAGTTTATCTTTACCTAGTGACGAAAGTCATGTTATGTTTCAATCACTTTTAACATTGCTTTGACGAGAAATGGTGTAACAACTGTATAACGTCCTCTAAGAATGTTTCAATGATTGAAATGAGAGTTTAGATTATATAACTAATGGTAGACATAAGCATTATTGTGGAAACACATATATGTACAAGTACTTATTCCTTGAACCAAAGTTTGCGAACGTTGTTGATCAAGAGAAATGAAATGTGGCGTGAGCCAAGTCCACGAACCGGCGGAAGTTTTTGTCCGAGAATTTCTGCTGGAGTTTGTGAACTCCTTCTGTGAACTTAAGTTCGCGAACCCAGTCCGCGAACTTGAGTAGGTTATATCTAAATATGTTGATCGTGAACTAATACTTATAAAGGCTAAGGAATGCAGTATGCAAACCTTGGATATAAAGTTCATGAACCGATTCAAGTGAATCACATCATATTTGCTTCAATTGTGTGTTATGTAGTTACATAAGATTTCCTTGCAATTGAAAAACTCTCTAACTAGTTCGTTTGAGTCATTTCAACTAGTTATGGTGGAGAATAACATGGTTGATATGAAATGCTCATATGTCTAACCATTTGGTTAACTATTGTTGAACCAACAAGTGCATACGTTTGGGTACGGTTAACAAACCTAGAAACATGCATTTCATTTGTGTGTAACAAGCTAAGTTTCGATCTAACGTTTGAAAGATATTAGTTTGAATCTAAATCAGGTTTTCATCTAACGGTGAATATTGATTGCTTTGTTACCAAGGTAACATTGATTGCAAGCCCTGATTTGAAATACTATATAAAGGAGACATCTAGCATCTGTGCAAAACCAATCCCCACACCTTACGTGTGATACTAGTTTATGTGCTAGAGTTATTTTTCCTTTAACCTTTGGTTTTCTTCTTCTAAAACCAGGTTAACGACTTAAAGACTTCATTGGGATTGTGAAGCCAAACCGATACTAATTTTATCGTAGTTGTGTGATCTGATCTTGCATCTTCTATCGTACGAGTACAATCGTATTGATTGGATTGAGATTGATATCTCCGATAGGAAAGATATAAAAAGTAATCACAAACATGTTCGTCTCATTGTTTGTGATTCCGCAACATCTTGTTTCGCTACCATACGATTAAGATTGTTCTGAGGTAATTGATAACTCTACGCTGTTCTTGGGGAATATCAGACTGGATTATCAATTGGTTCATGTTAACCTTGCTTTATCAAAAGACGAAACAAAAACCTTTAGGGTTTATCTGTGGGAGACAAATTGATCCTTTGATAGACTTGTCTGTGTGAGACAGATTTGTTTATTATCAAGTCTTCGACTTTGGGTCGTATCAACTCTTAGTTGTGGGTGAGATCAGTTAAGGGAATCAAGTGCACAGTATCCTGCTGGGATCAGAGGCGTAGGGAATACAAGTGTACCTTGGATCAGTGGGAGACTGATTGGGGTTCAACTACAGTCCAGTCCGAAGTTAGCTTGGAGTAGGCTAGTGTCTATAGCGGCTTAATGCAGTGTGTGTTCAATCTGGACTAGGTCCCGGGGTTTTTCTGCATTTGCGGTTTCCTCGTTAACAAAATTCTGGTGTCTGTGTTATTTCTATTTCCACATTATATTGTTTTATCTTTATAATTGAAATAATACAGGTTGTGCGTTTAGATCATCAATTAGAATATCCAACCTTTGGTTGTTGATTTTCATTTATTGATCCTTGGATATTGGTCTTTGGTACCATCCAAGTTATTCCTTGTATTTGATTAAAGGCTCGCTGATTTATTAGCTTGAGTAAATCAAATCAAGAGATAGATATTAACTCCTTGATATACTTTAATCTAGATTGAGTCTGACTGTCTAGTTGATTCTCTAGCAAAGTATATTGGAGTTAGTCCATACAAATTGCTAAGCGAAATATTGGGTGGTGTTGTTAGACCCCCACTTTTCACTTAAGTATGTGTACCGATATGCGTACTTAAGTGGGTTATTTTCTAAAAACAGTTTAATTCGTGAACTAAGACATTTATAAATTAAGGAATGCAATCTTTGCAAACCATGGCTATAATGAATCGATTCGAGTGAATCAAAACTGTTTTTGCTTCGATTGTTTCTTGTATACTTCTATGAGATCTAAGCAATTGAACAACTCTCTAACTAGTTCTTTTGAGTGATAGACACATTTTTGTGACCGAATTGTCCTCAATTTTCAGTATTGTTGGTACTCGATTTTCTACTTATTATGGTGTTTTATGTGTTTGTAGGTATTTTTGGAAAATTCGGCTCGAATAGTTGGTATAGCCACCCGGAGGACACATGTTATTCGGACTCTCAGTTTTGGGTAAAGGGCACCTAACTGATAAGGGGCACCTCAGGGAGCCAACTGCTAATCGCACCCCATTACTGGTTAAGGGGGCTCTATCTTCTTCCTTGATTTGAAAAGAAAAATTGGCGGTAAATTTGGTTTCAACAGTAAAGGATTTATTATCTATAAGATAAGAATATCTTCTTGCCTTACAAACATGAACTTTTGAAGAAAAAGGAAGTTATCTTGTATTAAACATGAAAGATATCCTTAGAAGATTTTATCTTGGATTTTATTCTGCGAATTAAAGAAGATATGGGTTTAGTAAAGACATATATAGAATAAAGAGAAGGAAAAATTCCTGAAGATATTTTTAATTAAAAAGAAGAAGATTTTGGAGTTATGGAAGAATATATTTGAGTGATGTGTATTTGTGTGTATAAATAGAGAGCTAGAGAGCACATTTGGGGGGAGTTTTGCGAGAGAAAATAAAATCATCGCTTTAATAATTTTCTCACATTTTCATCATTTGTAAACCACTTTTTGAGCCATGAATAAATATTTTAAGTGTGTTTTTGACGTGATGAGATAATCCCCAACACTGGGACGACGGAGGAAGACGAGTGTCATACATGGGTAAAATTATTTAATTCTTTTTAAGACTTTTGCATTAATTTTAATTGAAATATGATTTGAATTAATTGGTTGTCATTTAATTTGATGAAGTATGATTAGCTTAAATGTTTTGATACATCATGCTTAGGATTTACAACTAATATTTTGAGAATCTACCTTGGCAAAATCAGAGTCCATGTTAATTTTATTTATTGATCTTTAATTATTGAGAATAAATAAATCGAACCTTATGTTATGAATTCGAAGAAATCCTATTCCCAGTAACTCTGTTCATCTTGTGACAATATTTTGTATATACAACTCTATTTACCACTATCTAAAATTCGATCAATTTTTGGCGCCGCCGACGCGGACTTGTGTATAGATTTGTTTTTAGGTTTTATTTTTATTTTTATTATTTTTGTTCTTTTTTACGCCTTTTGGTATTTCTTGTTTGTTTTCAGATTTGGAGCTGAGTTAAAGAAAAAGGGAGAAAGTGCTGAAAACAAAAGCGAAGTGAAAGAAGGAAAGAAAAGAGGAATCCAAAAGGAGTGAAGAAGAAGATTTTTGCATATAGATATTTTATTTTATTTTTAGAAACTGTAATTAGGATTTTATTGCTGCATTTTTTTTTCTTCTTTTTATTTTTGGACATTTTTTGGACTTTATTTTTGGACATTGGACATTATTATTTTAAAAACCCTAAGGAAGGTTTCATTTAAATAAAACTGTTGCAAGGAAGGACGACGGTTACGATATCGTCTCGGCCCCTCGGGTTCGTACACTGACATTGGAGTCGGTGGCCTGAGTCGACTTCAACGGTTCATCGCTCGTCTGGTACGGGAGGTAAGGCTCTATCCACCCACGAATCCCGTGTCAGTGGGTTTATTTTGTGTTGAGAATGTCGAAATGGTATTGCAATAGCCAATACAACGAATATCCGACTCATTTTCAAAATGGACATTACTTTGACCATAGTGTGAATAGTGGTTGGGAACACCAACCTTTTGAAGATTATGGATCATACCATGGTGATCCCAATTACTATTCACATGAATACCGGTCATACGAGCAAAATTCCTATAATTCGTCTTCTCTAGATGAGGCACGTAAGATACTTGAGTCAACGCGTAAGTTACATGAGTCGACACATAAGTCAGCGGATACAGATGACTTAGTTATAGAAGAAAGAACTGTAACAATGAGTGAACCTTCTTTAGAAGATAACCTCAGGAAGTTAGCTGAGTCAACATGTAAGTTAACTGAGTCAACACGTGAGTTTGATGAGTCAACACGTAGGCTTGAGTTAGAGACGGAAGAAAGAATTGCTCGAATTACACTGAATTGCCAATACATTGCTTCAAAAATCAACCTTGAAAGTGAGGAAAATTTTTATTTACATAATCGAGATGGAAAGGATAGAATTGGAAGCAATACTTTAGATGAGGTTCAACCATTTTCATGTTATTATGATTATGATGAGGATAGTGCTGATGAAGAATCTGAAATATTTATGCATAGTGATCAGGAATTTGTTACTCCAACTGAGCTTTATAATGATAATATTATTTCTAGTTCAAATCCAAATAATTTTAATAATTATTCACCTATTCAAAAGGAAGAGGATTTGACTAAAGATAAGACTTCCTTAGATGATGTAGTATTTCCTTTTGATTACGAAGGCGATGATAGTTTAGAGGAGCGGGATTATCTTGAGAATATTGTTTTCGAGTCTAGCGATTTAGAAACATTAGTCTTAGAAAAAAAAATGAAATCGTAGAGATGAGTGAGGATGTAGCTGACTTAGAAGAATCAATTGACCATTTTTAGGAATCTGATCACCTTGAAACTAGGGAAGTTGTGACTGGTCTTTATAGAGACAATGAAAACTCTAAGTTTGGGGGTGATTTTTATTCTCCATGTGCTTTAACTCTTACAAAGGTCCCTCACTTGGAACTTAACATATATGCCTCAACCATTTTACAAGATTATCTTCATACATGTTTTCCTGAACCTAATGATATCCAGAAAGAAGTTCACTTGTTAGAAACCAATCCTCTGGTTGATGTGGTTAACCCAGGATACAATACCTCGATTGACTTTGTTTTCCCACCAAAAACTTTTTCTCCAATTGTGGGAACTTATGAAATTAAAATGTGTCAGATATTAAGTTTCGAGACTAAACCTAATTGCTTTAGGAGATTAGGGTCAACATATTTGTTTAAGGAAGACCACCACTCTCTTTGTGGTCAGTTGTGTAAGTCAAATTTGATTGACTTTAAGGATCTGCAATTATTTAGGTTATTATTATGTGCTTCTAAGTTTTTATTTGAGTTTTTCCAGACTCTAGAACCTGAACATTCAGATCTAACTTATGAGGAAATGCAGCCCATGGAAATATTTTATCTAGACCCTGTTATAGAACCTGAACATGAACCACAGCTAGATGTAGTTGTCTTAAACAGGAAACTAGACAAGGTTGTGCTTTATTTGTTAATTTTCTTGGCATGTTGCAGATTCCTTTTACTTGTGATAGCTCTATTTGGTTTTGGTGATCCGCAGTTATTTCGGTTATTACTTTATGATTCTATAAGGTGACTGATCCTTTCTTGGTCTGGCTGAAGACGTTAAACTTAGCACTTCTTGGGAGGTAACCCAATCTCATGCAATATGGTAATATTTTTCCTTAACTCTTTTGCTTCAAATGGTAACAGTTTCTCCTTGTTCATATGCTTTTAATTTTATCTTTAGAACATTGAGGACAATGTTAGATTTAAGTTTGGGGGTATGGGAGAAAATTTTTAGTTGCAATAAATAAACTCCAGAGCCTAGAAATTTATGTTTATCAAGGGTGGCACTAACCAATCTAAGTGGATGGAAGCATCTTGGTTATAGGAGTTGAGGAACCAATCTGATTAGATGGAAACATTTAAAGAGTCTATTCATAAAAGCACAGAGCTCAGGTGTTAGAATTTTTTATAAAAAAAACATGGTAGTTTCGCCATATCTCGTTGAATCCTTTTCACCTTCTTTTTTTATTTTCTTATAAGTGATTGGGTGAAATAGAGTGATTGAGATACAAAAAAAATGATACCAGACCATCAGACTAACCGGAATAAATTCAATAAAGTCGACCACTGAAGCACTTGTATATGCCAGTTGTGTTGACCTAGAGTTAGGATTATCACCCGTTGGTTCCCTTGTATATGCCAGCTGTGTTGATATTAGTCAGACCGGTATCTCAGTCCATTAGGATAGGTTCACCTTAGTCAACATCAAAACCATCTATGTTTTTCTCTACATCCATCTTCTTAATATTTCCATGTGATTGGTTGACTCCGGTTATGATGTACAGAAACGATCTAATTAGAGCTGTCACTTATATGAATTTTAGTATGCTTGAGTGCAAACTCGTGTACAACAATTGGAATTTCGCATCAGGGTACTTCCTCCTATAGTCAATGAGAGTATGCCAACCAAGGAGATTCTTTAGTGCCTTCCAAGGTTTTGCATAGATAGCTAGGGTCTTGAGTAAAGGTTTTGTGGGTACACCTCTGGTAAACCCTCCGGAGACAATACTCCGACGCTAGGGCCACCTAGCGGTTTAACGGCTTGCTGCACGTGTTAAGTGTAGTCATTTTTATTTTTCTAGATTAGATTTGCTCGAGGACTATCAAATAATAAGTTTGGGGGTATTTGATAGACACATTTTTGTGACCGAATTTTCCTCAATATTCAGTATTGTTGGTACTCGATTTTCTACTTATTATGGTGTTTTATGTGTTTGTAAGTATTTTTGGAAAATAAACATTTTTGGAAAATTCGGTTCGAAAAGTTGGTATAGGCACCCGGAGGACACATGTTATTCGGACTCTCTGTTTTGGATAAGGGGCACCTAACTGATAAGGGGCACCCCCAGGGAGCCAACTGCTAATCGCACCCCATTACTGGTTAAGGGGGCTCCATCTTCTTCCTTGATTTGAAAAGAAAATTGGCGGGAAATTTGGTTTCAACGGTAAAGGATTTATTATCTTTAAGATAAGAATATCTTCTTGCCTTACAAACATGAAGTTTTGAAGAAAAAGGAAGTTATCTTGTATTAAACAAAAAAGATATCCTTAGAAGATTTTTTCTTGGATTTTATTCTGCGAATTAAAGAAGATATGGGTTTAGTAAAGACATATATAGAATAAAGAGAAGGAAAAATTCCTGAAGATATTTTTAATTAAAAAGAAGAAGATTATGGACTTATGGAAGAATATATTTGAGTGATGTGTATTTGTGTGTATAAATAGAGAGCTAGAGAGCACATTTGATGGGAGTTTTGGGAGAGAAAAGAAAATCACTGCTTTAATAATTTTCTCACATTTTCATCATTTATAAACAACTTTTTGAGCCATGAATAAATATTTTAAGTGTGTTTTCGACGTGATGAGATAATCCCTAACACTGGGACGACGGAGGAAGACGAGTGTTATACATGGGTAAAATTATTTAATTCTTTTTAAGACTTAAAGATGCATTAATTTTAATTGAAATATGATTTTAATTAATTGGTTATCATTTAATTTGATGAAGTATGCTTAGCTTAAATGTTTTGATACATCATGCTTAGGATTTACAACTAATATTTTGAGAATCTACCTTGGCAAAATCAGAGTCCATGTTAATTTTATTTTTTGAGCTTTAATTTTTTAGAATAAATAAATCGAACCCTATGTTATGAATTCGACGAAATCCTAGTCCCAGTAACTCTCATCATCTTGTGACAATATTTTGTATATATTTTTCTTTTATTTTAGTTTATTATTTCTTAAAATCAATCTCATCAAGTCCGGGTGAACGACAACTCTATTTACCACTATCTAAAATTCGATCATTGAGTCATTTGAACTAGTTATGGTGAAGATGAATAAGGTTGATACGAAAGTGCTCTTATGGCTAACCATTGGTTAACTACTGTTGAACCAACGACTTGTACACGTTTAGGTACGGTTACTCAAACCTAAATGAAGTTACATTTCATGTGTGTATAACAAGCTAAGTTCTATCTAACGGTTGAAAGATATTAGCTTGAATCTAATCAGGTTTTCATCTAACGATGAATATTGAATGCTTCATTACTAAGGTAACTTAGATTGCAAACCCTGATTGAGAGACTATATAAAGGAGAACTCTAGCAATTGGGAAACCTAATTCCCGCACCTCCTGTGTGATACTAGTTGTGTAAGCTATATTCGATTCTTTTTTAACCTTAGGTTTCTATCGAGACCCTGTAGATTAACGACTTAAAGACTTCATTGGGATTCTGAAGCCAGACCCAACTATTTTCTTTGTAGTTACGCGATATGATCTTTATTCTTCTATCGTGATTTAGTACAATCGTAAGATTGTCTTGAGATTAATTTCTCTGATATACAAGATAGAAAAGTAGTCAGAAACATCTTCGTCTCATCGTTTGTGATTCCACAATATCTTGTTTCGCTAGTCGATTAAGATTATTGTGAGACGATTGATATTTCTAGGCTGTTCTTTGGGAATATAAGTCTGGTATTCAATTGGTTCCTATTCACCTTGATTTATCAAAATACATAACGAAAGTTGTAGGTATTTTTGTGGGAGACATATTTATCTATTCCTGTAGACTTTTCTGTGTGATACAAATTTGTTTATTAAAGTCTTCGACTTTGGGTCGTAGAAACTCTTAGTTGTGGGTGAGATCGGCTAAGAGAATCAAGTGTGTAGTATCCTGCTGGGATCAGAGACATAAGGATCGCAATTGTACCATGGATCAGTGTGAGATTGATTAGGGTTCAACTACAGTCCAGACCGAAGTTAGTTTGTAGTAGGCTAGTGCTAGTAGTGACTTAATACATTGTGTGTTCAGTCTTGTTATACAATGCATTTGTGGTTTCCTCGTTAACAAAACTTCTGGTGTCTGTGTTATTTCTTTTCCGTATTATATTTTTTCATATAATTGAAATATCACAGGTTGTGCGTTGAATTGATCAATTGGTAAATCTAACATTTGTTTGTTGATTGAAATTGATTGATCCTTGAACATTGGTCTTTGGTACAGTTTGTTAGAGCATTGCTCGGTCGAACTCGCATGAGTTGCTATCTCAAGCATGTTTTTCAATGTTAGTGATCAAAACTATAAGTCTTGATTTCTAGTCTATTATAGCTAAGTCTCGGACTAAGATATAAAGTATAGTTGAGCTCAAGGACTTCGTGGCGATTCATCATACAAGTAAAAGAACTAATCAAGGAACCAGTGAAAATTCTCGACAAAAAGGTATGTGAATACTTTAACTTATCTATCACTCAAAAGTCTATCTACTCTATCTCCTAGTTTTTGAGACAAGAAGTTGTATGCTATATATACAGACTTTTGAGTATACACATTTGGTATTTCAGCCGAGTATAGCTCGCCTATCTATATCTCGAAATATGGGTTGGTAAGCTTTTCGCTTTAACCAAGTTTATCTTTACCATGTGACGAAAGTCATAAAATGTTTCAATCATCTTGAAAATTGCTTTGACGAGAAATGGTGCAACAACTATATAACGTCCTCTAAGAATGTTTCAATAATTGAAATGAGAGTTTAGATTACATAACCAATGGTGGACATAAGAAGTGTTATGTAAACACACTTATGTATAAGTCTTATTCCTTGAACCAAAGTTTGCGAACTTTGTTGATGAAGAGAACCGGAAGAATGGCGTGAGCCAAGTCCGCGAACTGCCGAAGTTCACAAACTCGAGAATTTCTGCCGGAGTTGACAAACTATTTGCATGAAACTAAGTCTGCGAAATCAGTCCGCGAACCGGCGAAGTTCTCATACCCGATAATTTCTGATGGAGTTTGTAAACTCTGCCCGGTAACTTAAGTCCGCGAACCTAGTCTGCGAACTTGAGAAGGTTATATATCTGAAAATGATTTTTGAACTTAAACATAAAAAAACTAAGGAATGCAGTTTGCAAACCGTGGCTATAAAAGTTCATGAACCGATTTAAGTGAATCAATTCATCTTTGCTTCAATTGTGTCTTGTGTAGTACATGAGATTTCCTTGCAATTGAACAACTCTGTAACTACTTCATTTGAAATCATTTGAACTGTTATGGTGAAGAAGAACGTGGTTGATATGAAATTCTCATATGGCTAACCATTTGGTTAACTATTGTTGAACCAACAAGTGCATATGTTTGGGTACGGTTAACAAACCTAGAAGCGTTCATTGTCAAGTGTGTGTAACAAGCTAAGTTTTCGATCTAACGGTTGAGAAATATTAGCTTGAATCTAAATCAGGTTTTCATCTAACGGTAGATATTGATTTCTTTGTTACCAAGGTAACTTAATTGCAAACCCTGATTTGAAAGACTATATAAGGGGAACTCTAGTATCTGTGAAAAACTAATCCCCTCACCTCAAGTGTGATACTAGTTTGCATACTAAAGTCGGTTCTCCTTTAACCTTTGGTTTTCTTCTTATAAAACCAGGTTAATGACTTAAAGACTTAATTGGGATTGTGAAGCCAGACCGATACTACTTTTATCGTAATTGTGTGATCTGATCTTGCATATTCTATCATACGAGTACAATCAGATTGATTGGCTTGAGATTGATATCTCAGATAGGCAAGATATAAAAAGTAATCACAAACATCTTCGTCTCATTGTTTGTGATTCTGCAACATCTTGTTTCGCTACCATACGATTAAGATTGTTGTGATGTGATTGATAACTCTAGGTTGTTCTTCGGGAATATAAGACCAAATTATCAATTGGTTCCTGTTCACCTTGATTATTATCAAAAGACGGAACAAAATATTTTAGGGTTTATCTGTGGGAGACAGATTGATCCTTTGATAGATTTGTCTGTGTGAGACAGATTTATTTATTGTTAAGTCTTCGACTTTGGGTCGTAGCAACTCTTAGTTGTGGGTGAGATCAGCTAAGGGAATCAAGTGGCGCAGTATCCTGTTGGGATCAGAGGCGTAGGGAGTACAACTGTACCTTGGATCATTGGAAGACTGATTGGGGTTCAGCTACAGTCCAGTCTGAAGTTAGCTTGGAGTAGGCTAGTGTCTGTAGCGGCTTAATACAGTGTGTGTTCAATTTGGACTAGGTCCCGGGGTTTTTCTGCATTTGTGGTTTCCTCGTTAACAAAATTTCTGGTGTATGTGTTATTTCAATTTCTGCATTATATTGTTTTATCTTTATAATTGAAATAATACAGATTGTGCGTTAGATCATCAATTAGAATAATCCAACCTTTGGTTGTTGATTGTCATTGATTGATCCTTGGATATTGGTCTTTGGTACCATCCAAGTTATTCCTTGTGCTTGATTAAGGACTCGCTGATTTCTGTTATCTCGTGTAAATCAAAACAAGAGAGAGATATTAACTCCTCGATATACTTTAATCTAGATTGAGTCTGACTATATAGGTGATTCTCTAGCAAAGTGTATTGGAGTTAGTCCATACAGATTGCTAAGCGAAATATTGGGTGGTTAGACCCCCGCTTTTTCAATTGGTATCAGAGAAGGCAAACACGTTTAAGACCTTACAAGTTTGTGTTTGTAGCAGATTTGTCTCTATGGACAGAGGTACTTTCTCTATTAACGTACCACCAGTCTTCGATGACTCTAATTACTTATGGTGGAAAATTGCTATGCGAGCTTTTCTTCAAGCGCGTGATTTTCAATCATGGGTATATGTTGTTAATGTCTATGATGCTCTCGTTGTGGCAGTTGGAGATGTAAACGTTCCCAAGAATATTGGTGAATATAGTACTGCCGAGATACTTGCTGCAAAGAAAAATTCCGACGGTTTGAATGCCATCATACATGCCATTACCCCAAATCTTCAGCACCATGTGTCAAATTGCACTAAGTCTAAAGATGCTCGAGATATGTTAGAAACCGTATTTGAAGGTAACTCCAGTGAAAAAGAAGCTAGGCTTCAAGACCTTAATTCTGATTGGGAGAACCTTCATATGGCAGATGAAGATACATTTGATGAGTTTAATCACATAGTGTCTGAAATTGTTAATGAATCTTTTGCATTGGGTAATACTATTCCTAAAAAGGATATTATGATGAAAATTCTCAGATCGCTGCCATCTAGATCCGAGTCTAAGAAGCATGCCATCGTTGAGGGAAATAACCTTGATAATCTTTCCAGAAATACTTTGGTTGGAAATTTAAATATCTTTGATCATGAGCATACATCCAAAATCGGAAAGGATGTTTCCTTCAAAGCACAAAAGAACACTAAATTACTTGATAAAATTAAAAGTGTTTATGTCTCTGAGGGTGATCAGTCGTAGGGTGATTTTTTAGATGAATATCTTGACAAATCAGTCTCCTTGATCACAAGACAGTTTAGGGATCTTCTATTGAAGAGAAGTAAACGGTTTTCAAGAGACAAACCCATGTCATCAGATAAACCTCACAATCGCGTTCCTCCTAAAAATAGGGATGCTGACGAGGCTGATGACGAGGATATGCCATAGTGCTTTAAGTGTAAAGGTTTTGGTCATTTTGCAAACGAGTGCCCAAATTGTAGAAAATACATTAGGAACAAAGGTCTTGATGTAACACTTGATGAGATGTCTGAGATCTATGATTCTGATGAAGATAGGAAATCAAGTGTTGGTCTTCTATGTGAAAACATTGATTTTGATAATTTTAGCAATACATATATCAACCTTGATGGTTTCGGTGAAGAAGAGAATCCAATCAAGCTAGAAGAATCAATTGACCCATCCTTTGGAAACTCTGTCTGTAATGTTTCAGGATCTACTATGTGTCTAGCTGCTTTCACACCATAGATGGATGAATACTATCCAAGATTGACGTGCTCATTTTGTTCTTAGGAAGATCATGAACTATCAAGATGTTACAAGTACAAACATCAAGTGAGGCACGCCAACAAACTTCAACGAAGAGAAAATCGATTGAAAATGAAGCTTAAACTTTCCCAGAAGACTGCTGAGGTATGTAGGATTTTATCTTTGTCTAAGAAGTTGGTTTCCAAAGAAAAAATAAGACCATTAGAGAAGAAGGTATGGTCAAATCGTTTTGATAGACAGAAGTCAGAGGATTCCTCTCAAGAGGAAAATGGTGGACAAATTGTTTTTGACCACAACACAAATTAATTGTGTTGATTGGTAAATCTTGTCTCATGTGCCTGATAAAAAGAGATAAGATTGTGTACCGCTCAGGATTTAGGAATTTTTTTTCTTCTTAGGTTTGCTTTTCCTGTCTATCATATAAAGGGTTATTATCGACAATTCTACTCTTTATAGGGTTTGGAGTTGGACGTCCACGAACCTGTTTAAAGGTTGCGAACCATACATTCCCTTTTCCTCTCTGATATCCTTTATATCTTAAGACTTCTTTTTGAGATTGTGATTTCCACTCATAAAAAACCAGTTGTTTATAACTGTTCTCTAAGCATCATGTCTTTGGATGGAAAAGATGTCAACATGATTGTTAACCCATCAATCAAGGAAAAAGAGAAATCTCCAGTAACTCCTTCCTTAAAAAGAAAAATGAGGAAATGCAAGAAAGCCAAGAGTTGTTCCTTCTAACTCTCAGAAGTTTTCTGATGTTCTTGATGAGTTGAAGGAAGCAAGAAAGGAGATTCGTGAAATAAAGGCTTTCGTTTTAAGATCTTTGGAAATTCAGAAAGCCCTGGTTCGACATCATCAGCCAAGACGGTTTGTGGATATTAACTCCTATCTCCACGAACCTTATGTTCCAATGGCTGTTGACGACAAGGAGTTCGGGATTGATAAAGAATTTATCAAAGACATTGTTGCCTAGTATGTCTTCTTTTTGATTTAGTTGGAAGAATAACTAGTGCTTTGAATATCAATGATTGTGACTACACATAGCTATTATTTTTCATCTTCTTGTTCTTTTTTTTTTAGGTTTATTGGTTTAAATTCTAAAACTATTTGGAGGATGATGTTTTGCAGTATTAATATTTATGATTTTATATATTGCAATTTGTTATGGGATATTAGTGTTTACGTCCTTTAACTATGTTTATCCCATACTTTGTCAAAAGTAAAGTCGTTCGTGATCGGTATTCACGTATTGATAAAAGAATGAATGGACTTTTGACAAATACAAAAGTTAAGCCTATATTGTCAAATATTTGATGGAAGATAGCTTAAAATATTTTGTTTTCAAGTATTATGTATATTAAATATCGTTATGAAAATAGTGATGGAAAAATTGAATGGATCCTTGTGTATTCCGCAGTATTGATCATCCCTGATCCATATTTTATGTATTACTGTGAGGCTCCGTAATGTATCTTATGTTGAGCACTATACAACCAAGTTGATTATTTCTAGCTTAGTTGTTGTTCCGTGAGATATGTTATGTCGAGAATATTGAACTAAATTAATCATCTTGTTTGGTTATTTACTTATTGCTCCGTAAGTTTTCTTATGTCAAGCAAAACAAATGACAATTAAATTGATTACTTTTGTGTTTAATTTGATTGTGTATTCCGATTAAATTAATTATGGGTTTACTTGTGATTAATTTGATTAAGTTTTTGGATATAGGAAATCATTCCCATGTTTTTTTGTGTCCAATAAAAATCCTTCTTTTCTTTCGAAATTAAGGTCGCTCTTGTTGTTCCTTCGGGAATGACATCAAATGGGGGAGAGTTCTTTTGAACTTGTGCTTAATGGTCATATCTTGAGGGGTGTGCGGCTGTGGAATTTTAGAGGGGTTATCTTGTATCTTTAAACTCCTTGATGAATGCATTTATCTTCGGATTTATGATTGCATCTAAATTAGTTGGTATGTATTTTTTTCTTTTTGTCATGAAATGTCTCTCTCGGAAATTTCATTATGATCCCGTTCTTGTACCTTTGCCACTTTTATTGACAAAAAGGGGGAGAATTAATATGTAATTCACACTACAAATACATATGGTTTTCGGATCATTGTGTAAGGGGGAGTGGTTTCCATGTGAGATACATATCACAACAGTATTATTGTTGAAGTTATGATACAATTGAACTTTGACGTTGTGTAATAATACTATGACACTGTATAACAATGATCGAGAACTATGTTTTCTCATTGTTATAGCTACAGATCTTCAACAACGTTGATGCTAAGCTTACAACCTTTGGGATCATTGGAGTACTTGGAAGTGACGAAGATTTCGAGTAATGTTGAAGATTAGACATGTGGAATAAAAGCTACTAAAGTTTCTTTATCTTTTTTGTATTCCATATGTATTGATAGTTTTGTTACTGAAATTGACAAAAGGGGAGATTGTTAGAGCACTGCTCGGTCGAACTCTCATGTGTTGCTATCTCAAGCATGTTTGTCAATGTTAGTGATCAAAACTATAAGTCTTGATTTATAGTCTATTATAGCTAAGTCTCGGACTAGGATAGAAAGTGTAGTTGAGCTCAAGGACTTCATGGCGATTCATCATACAAGTAGAAGAACTACTCAAGGAACCGGTGGAACTTCTCGACAAAAAGGTATGTGAAGACTTAAACTTATCTATCACTTAAAAGTCTATCTACTCTATCTCCTACTCTTTGAGACAAGAAGTCGTATGCTATATATAGACTTTGATTATACACATTTGGTATTTCGAGCGGAGTATACCTCGCCTATCTGTATCTCGAAATATGGGTTGGTAAGCTTTTCGCTTTAACCAAGTTTATCTTTACCATGTGACGAAAGTCATGACATGTTTCAATCATCTTGAAAATTGCTTTGACGAGAAATGGTGTAACAACTATATAACGTCCTCTAAGAATGTTTCAATGATTGAAATGAGAGTTTAGATTACATAACCAATGGTGGAAATAAGCATTGTTGTGGAAACACATTTATGTATAAGTCTTATTCCTTGAACCAAAGTTTGCGAACTTTGTTGATCAAGAGAACATGAAGAATGGTGCGAGCTCAGTCCGCGAACTGCCGAAGTTCTCAAACCCGAGAATTTCTGCTGGAGTTGACAAACTATTTGCGTGAAACTAAGTCCGCGAACCGGCGAAGTTCTCATACCCGAGAATTTCTGCTGGAGTTTGTAAACTCTACCCCGGTAACTTAAGTCCGCGAACCTAGTCTGCGAACTTGAGAAAGTTATATATCTGAAGATGATTTCTGAACTTAAACTTAAAAAGACTAAGGAATGTAGTTTGAAAACCGTGGCTATAAAAGTTCATGACCCGATTCAAGTGAATCAAATCATCTTTGCTTCAATTGTGTCTTGTATAGTACATGAGATTTCCTTGCAATTGAACAACTCTCTAACTAGTTCATTTGAAATCATTTGAACTAGTTATGGTGAAGAAGAATGTGGTTGATATGAAATGCTCATATGACTAACCATTTAGTTAACTATTGTTGAACCAACAAGTGCATACGTTTGGGTATGGTTAACAAACCTAGAAGCGTGCATTGTCAAGTATGTGTAACAAGCTAAGTTTTCGATCTAACGGTTGAGAAATATTAGCTTGAATCTAAATCAGGTTTTCATCTAACGGTGGATATTGATTGCTTTGTTACCAAGGTAACTTAATTGCAAACCCTGATTTAAAAGACTATATAAGGGTAACTCTAGTATCTGTGCAAAACTAATCCCCACACCTCACATGTGATACTAGTTTGCATACTAGAGTCGGTTCTTCTTTAACCTTTGGGGAATATAAGACCGGATTATCAATTGGTTCCTGTTCACCTTTATTACTATCAAAAGACGGAACAAAACATTTTAGGGTTTATCTGTGGGAGACAGATTGATTCTTTGATAGACTTGTCTATGTGAGACAGATTTGTTTATTATCTAGTCTTCGACTTTGGGTCATATCAACTCTTAGTTGTGGGTGAGATCAGCTCAGGGAATCAAGTGCACAATATCCTGCTGGGATCAGAGGCGTAGGGAGTACAAGTGTACCTTGGATCAGTGGGAGACTGATTGGGGTTCAACTACAGTCTAGTCCGAAGTTAGCTTGGAGTAGGCTAGTGTCTGTAGCGGCTTAATACAGTGTGTTCAATCTGGACTAGGTCCCGGGGGTTTTCTGCATTTGCGGTTTCCTCTTTAACAAAATTTCTAGTTTCTGTGACATTTCAATTTCCGCATTATATTGTTTTATCTTTATAATTGAAATAATACATGTTGTGTGTTAGATCATCAATTAGAGTAATCCAACCTTTGGTTGTTGATTTCATTGATTGATCATTGGATATTGGTCTTTGGTACCATCCAAGTTATTCCTTGTGTTTGATTAAGGAATCGCTGATTTCTCTTAGCTCGAGTAAATCAAAACAAGAGAGAGATATTAACTCCTCGATATACTTTAATCTAGATTGAGTCTGACTATCTAGTTGATACTCTAGCAAAGTATATTGGAGTTAGTCCATACATATTGCTAAGATAAATATTGAGTGGTTAGACCCCCACTTTTTCACAGTTCAAGTTATTTCTCTTGTATTCAATCAGGCTCACAGATTTCCATTTGTTTGAGTAAGGATTGAATCGAGAAATTGAGATATACCTCTTTGATATACTTTTTATTAAGATTGAGTCTAACTGTCTAGTTGATTCTCTTAAAAGTATACAGTATTGGAGTTAGTCCATAAAAATTGCTAAGCGAAATATTTGGTGAGGTTGTTGTACCCCCACTTTTTCAATTGGTATCAGAGCAGGCAAACACGTTTAAATATCTCATAAGTATGTGTTTGTAGCGATCTGACTCTATGGACAGGAGTACTATTTCTGATAATGCAACATCAGTTCAGAGTTATTCTGATATGTTTCAAAATCCTGAAACATCTAAGAAATCGCCTGGTTCTGCTCCTTTGACTGAATCTGCCTTCAACTGGGATAAGCGTCTTGATGAACAGTTGGATGATCTTTCAGATGAGAGTGATTCAGAAGAGGGATAAAGTATTGATGAGGAAGTCTCGCAATATATCAAGCTCTTTGACCATACTTTGAAAGAAAAGAAGTCAACAACCTGCTTGAGTAAATATTTGGCACCTCTCTGTCAAGAAAACAGAAAGATGAGAAAACTTTTTAAAGGATATGACTGTGGGTATAAACTCTTACAATCTACTGTTAAAGATCGAGAAGAAGATGTACGTTCAAAAAGCTCTGAATGTGATAATCTTCTTCGAAACCTCTTTGTGTTGAAAAAAATACTTTCAGAATTTGAAGCAAGATATGACTCTCAACAAAAATATTTTAATGACAGAGAACTCAGTCTTCTCGCCAGATAAAAACGTTTAGAGACTGATCTCGCTGCTTCCCTTGATAAGGTAAAATCACTGGAAGAGAATATGAAAGATTCAACTCTAGATCTAAAAAATTATCTTCTATGCTTGGAGCATGTAAAGAACATCGTGATACACGTGGTCTGGGGTATAAAGGAATTGACGCTCCAAGTACTAGTAAAGTCAATTTTCTTCGTGCTAATGACAATACTTCATGTGAAAAACCTTTTCCAGCAACTGACATTTTTGGAAACAAGGATGGTGCACCTTCGAAATCTACTCGCAAGAGAACGGTAAAGAACAATTCTTGTAACTGCTATTTTTTTGGAAGTAAAAGATACCTTGAACGGAGATGTCGTGTTCGACTGATGAATGAAAAACTTCATAACATTCTCATATGGATGTCTAAAGAAGTAATTAAACCCGTCTCTCATCTTGCTGGAGTAAAAGGCACTGTTTGCAATCAAGAGAAATGATGTGATAAGTCATTCCTAGATTATGATTTTGAGACAAAAAAACGCCTACAATTGTAGAAGGAAGAATGTTAGATGGACAAATGACTCTATTAATCACTCTGAGAAGAGAAAAAGGCATAGAATAAAGGAAAAAAGTTAAAATTCCTTTACTCTCTCTGAAGAAGGCCTTGAACCTAAAGTGTATGCTTCAGACTTCATTCATATCAATAATCTAGTCTCGGATCTCAAGACCAACATAAACAGACTCAAACGGAGCATTAAGAAGGCAAGGAAAGTAGCTCTTTCAGGTATCCCTTGTCCTCTTTTGGTTAAATATTTTTCGAATAATCCTAGTGATTTTTTTGAAAATCTTCATGAAGGAAAGAGAGAAGAAGTCAATATTCTTGATGAGAAAAATGCTCATCAAAAACAACTTGACTGCTCAATATAGAATCCTTCTTGTAATTGTGGAAGGATGCTCATAATTCTCAAGAAGTTTTTTTTGTCTTGAGAAAGTAGTCGTTGTTAGTTTCATTATCTTTTCCCTTTACATAATGATGATCATAAAACTGTTGAGGCTTGCTCCAGTACTTTACATGATGTAATGTTTTTGATTGTCCACTCTTGAGAATAATTCCTTGTTGTTTGCCTTGAAGAACCTTCTTCCATTTGACCAATCAGTTATTGATTATCAACAATTATCTTATGTTCTTCGGAACTAAGAATGTCATCAATCTATTTAGAATAGGTCCTTGAGTTTCTCAAGACATCTCCTAAATTTGGCTACATTACTCTTTTGGTCGTGTACCAAGTTTGTGACCACAATTCGACGTTCACTTAACTCGCACGGAACATATACGAGTTTCCCTAGGGTTTCCTATGAAATATTCTTATATATATATATATATATGTTTGTATCTTGCTCCTCATTGATACATATTCGTTCCGGAACGTCAAAAAAAGGGGGGTTACCACTGAACTGTGTGTGCACAATGGATGGAAGCAATAAGGAAGACAAAGTTGGGGAAGGCAAGACTATCGAGTTTCAAAAAAACCCTTTTTTCATAAACTTCTATCATGTTGTTGATCATGAAAACAAACTACCAGTTCAAATGTCATCACAACTGGTAGGAAATCTTCTTCAAGATTTCGAGGTCGTACATGAACAACTTGGAATTGCAACAAGGAATCTTGATTTTCTGAAAAACGAACTGAAGAAAGCAACTGATGAGCTCACCCATGTTCAATCTCTGGTTGTTAACTGTGTTTAATTTTTTTCGAATCATGTTCTCTAAGAGTTTTTTATTTTGTTTAGGAAACTTCTTATGAGAATTTTATTCTTGTGTTTTTAAGAAGGATAACTAGAGTTTGGAATAGCCATTATTGTGATTACACATAGCTATGTCCAACGATTTTCATCTTCAATGTTTTTAGACTTGATTGTTTAAATTCTAAAGTTTATTTGGAAGATGATTTTACAGTATTAATCTTTATGATTTCACATATTGCAACTTGTTATGGGATATGTGTGTTTGCGTCCGTGAACTATGAGTGTCCCATACATGTTCAAAAGTTAAGTCTTTCATATGTCATTATGCAAATATTAATGAACTTTTGATAAACAAAAGACAAGACTTTTATGTCATTATGCAAATATTAATGGAAGAAAGGATGAAATTTTGTCAACAAAGATTAAGTCTATTATGTCATTGTGCAAATGGTGATAAAGAATAGAATGAATGTTTGTTTATTCCGCAGTATTGATCTTCCCTTATCCATATTTTTATGTAAATAATGTGCGGCCCCGTAGGTTCTATTATGTGAGCATTTCCGATTGAATTAACCATAGGTTTTCTTGTGGTTAATTTAATTGAGGTTTTTGGATATAAATTCATATTCTTATGTGATTTGTTAATGTCCAAAAAAATCCTTATTTTCTTGTGAAAGTAAGGTCGTGATGTGATTTTCAATTGAGTTGTAGTAAAAAGTTCGTTGAGACTTGTGAAAGCAAAGATTTTAGATTTAATGAAATTTAAAAACAAACAAAACTTAATTCAAGATTATTAGGAATAACCAAGATAATGATTCCACTATCACACATGAATAAATTATGGCAAATAATCCAAAACTCTAATTATCTTTTAAGTCCCTTATTTCTTAATTCACAATTAATCAAACATATTTTCAAATATTAATTGTATTCCCCAAGCATAGACTATCAATTGATTAAACAAAGTATAATTTATCAAATTGAATCACAAGTAATTAAGAAAATTATGTAAACATTTAAAAACTCTGCAAGAGCAGTGATTGAGTGAATTATAATTAAAAATTAGAGAAAATGAAATAGTTACCCATTATTCATGCGTGAATAACTTCCTCATTGCCTTGGTTGTGGGAGAATTAGCTCATCATCATGTTGGAAACACACTCAAAATTCATTTTTATTGCTCAAAGGGTGTTTACAAAGATGAAATGGAGAAAAACTATTAAAAACCGGGTTTGCAACAGTTATAAGTGTTACAAACTGAAAAGAACGATATAATAGTACTGTCGCTGATTCTCGATCCTCGCCTGTGTGTCGTTTCCACTGTTGGAAAACGGCTGTCTTGGATGGTCTGTTCTTCGCGTTCTTCAGATGAGCAGCAGCAGAAAAATATTTCTGGAACTTGATTTTCTCGACTCTGTGATGCTCTATAATCTCCCCAAACTCTCCGTAACCATCTATGACTCCTTAGGATCCTTTTTATACTCTTCAGAAACCAAAATACTCGACAATAACTCCATATAATCTTCATTGATTACTCTTACTCTTACTTCATAGTCACGGGAATAATTTCCTTTTTCAACGCCTTCACGCGACTGCATGTACTCTATATACTCTCAACAGACTCATACACATTCCATAAGAAGATTAGCACGCTGGAAACACACACAGACCTTCCCAAAATATCTCAGAAATTTTCCCGAGAGAGATTGCCCTGTTTTGTCGAGATTATATGAAATCTTCTCCTTCAATCGAATTTAAATCTCTTACCAATCCTGTTTAGTCGTAATATGTTGGTATCAAACCAAAACAGGCAACAAATCCGACCAAATCACAATGCAGAGTCCGACAAAATCATGTTGAAAAAAAATCCCGTGAATATCAAACTCCCCTGTCTTGCTCCGAATGGATTATCCAGCCAATTTTAGCTGACTCCAAATCCCATACCATCCATGTCTATCTGAACTGAACCCATCCAACAAACATCAGCCATTGAATCTCATGAAATCACGTCCAAAAGGTTAATCCTGCTTCTGCCAGTTGCATGCAATGCTTTCCCACCAAAACTGATTTTTTGAAATGAAGAAGAAGGTGCCCCTTAACCAAATCCGTGGGTGCCGAATAACCAGTGGGGTGTAAACAGTGGAGAAGGTGCTCCTTAGTAATTGAGGTGCCCCTTATCCAAAACTGGGGTCCATTTAGCAATTGCCCTCTGAGGGTCCAAATAGCACTTTTTTAGCAACTTTTTCCACACAAATGTATTTCTCCAAAAACACCTACACAAACATAAAAATACCATAATAAGTACAAAATCAAGCATTAGCGATAGAGACACTGAGGACAATTCAGACACAAAAATGTGTCTATCAGGTCGCTCTTGTTGTTCTCTCGGGAATGACATTTTATGGGGGAGAGTTCTTAATTGAACTTGTGCTTAATTTCCAAATCTTTGTGGGGAATGCAGCTGAAATATTATAGGGGTTATCTTGTATCTTTATAAAATCCTTGATGAATGCATTTAGTTTCGACTATATGATTGCATCTAAAAAGTTGATATGTACTTTCTTTTAGTCATGAAGTGTCTCTATGGAAATTTCATTAGGATCCGACTAGTTTTCGTACCTTTGCCAATTTTATTGACAAAAAGGGGGAGAATTAATGTGTAGTTCGCACTACAAATACATATGGTTTCCGGATCATTATGTAAGGGGGAGTGGTTTTCATATGATATGAAGTATTGACTAAGGGGGAGTGATACATATCACCACAGTATTGTTGTCGAAGTTGTGATACAATTGAACTTTGATGTTGTGTAATAATACTATGACATTGTTTAACAATGATTGAGAGCTATTGTTTTCTCATTGTTATGGCTACGGATCTTCAACAACAATGATGTTGCATTGAATATATTTGGAATCATTATAGTACTTGGAAGTAAAGAAGATTTCGAGTAATGTTGAAGAACCAAGAAGATCAAACATGTGGATGAGAAGCTGCAAAGCTTACTTATTTTGTATTACATATGTATTGATAGTTTTGTCACTAAAATTGACAAAGGGGGAGATATTAGATCACTGCTCGGAAAAACTCGCAAGCGTTGTTATCTCAAGCTTGTTTGTCAAGTTTAGTTGCCAAAACTATAAGTCTTGATATCTAGTCTACTTATAGCTAAGTCTCGGACTAGGATAGAAAGTTTAGTTGAACTCTAGATTCCACGGCGTTCATCATGCAAAAAAGAAGAACTACTCAAGGAACTGGTGGAACTTCATCGACAAAAAGGTATGTGGAGATTTGAACTTATCTATCACTCAAAAGTCTACCTACTCTATCTCCTATCTTGAGAAAAAGTCGTATTGCTATACATACTTCGATTACACACATTTGCTATTTCGAGCTGAGTTTATCTCGCTTATCTATTTCTCGAAATGTGTGTTGGTAAGCTTTCGCTTTGGCCAAGTTCATCTTTACTAGTGACGAAAGTCATGTTGATTATTTCAATGAATTGAAAATCGCTTGATGAAAAATAGTTTGTGAATAACAACTATATAACATCCTCTAAGAATGTTTCAATGATTGAAATGAGAGTTTAGAATATATAACCATGTTTGGAAATAAACATTGTATGTGAATTCATACTTGTGTAAGTCCAAAATCCTTGAACCAAGGTATGCGTACTTTGCTGCTCAGGATAAACGGAGCCAAGTCCGCGTACCTGTACGCCTACTGTCGGAAGTTCACATCCCGTGAATTTCTGCTGGAGTTTGTGAACTGAAAACAAGCTCAGTCTGGGTACTTAAATATGCATACCGGTATGCATACTTAAGTGGGTTATTTTCTAAAAACAGTTTAATTCGTGAACTAAGACATTTATAAATTAAGGAATGCAATCTTTGCAAACCGTGGATATAATGTTCATGAATCGATTCGAGTGAATCAGAACTATTTTTGCTTCGATTGTATCTTGTATACTTCTATGAGATCTAAGCAAATGAACAACTCTCTAACTAGTTCTTTTGAGTCATTTGAACTAGTTATGGTAAAGATGAATAAGGTTGATATGAAAGTGCTCATATGTCTAACCATTGGTTAACTACTGTTGGACCAACGAATTGTACACGTTTAGGTACGATTACTCAAACCTAAATAAAGTTACATTTCATGTGTGTATAACAAGCTAAGTTCGATCTAACGGTTGAAAGATATTATCTTGAATCTAATGAGGTTTTCATCTAACGCTGAATATTGAATGCTTTGTTACCAAGGTAACTTAGATTGCAAACCCTGATTTGGAGACTATATAAAAGTGAAAATGCGGGCGTATAACAACCACACCCAACAATTATTTCGGCAATCTGAGAGGACTTACTCCAATACACTTTGTAGAGAATCAACTACACAGTCAGACTCAATCTAGAATAAACTATATCAAACAGTTTAATATCTCCAACTCTTAATTCAATCCGTAATCAGCTAAATCTGCGATCCTGATTGAATATAAGTGGAGTTACTTGAACGGTACCAAAGACCAATGTTCAAGTGTCAATCAATATAAATCAACAACCAAAGGTTGTACATTCTAATTGATTGATATTTACGCACAACCTGTGATATTTCAGTTATATAACAAAATATAATGCGGAAAAGAAATAACACAGACACCAGAATTTTGTTAACGAGGAAACTGTAAATGCAGAAAAACCCGAGGACCTAGTCAAGATTGAACACCACACTGTATTAAGCCGCTACAGACACTAGCCTACTACCAATTAACTTCGGACTGGACTGTAGTCGAACCCTAATCAATCTCACACTGATTCAAGGTACAGTTGTGCTCCTTACGTCTCTGATCCCAGCAGGATACTACGCACTTGATTCCCTTAGCTGATCTCACCCACAATTAAGAGTTGCTACGACCCAAAGTCGAAGACTTGATAGATAAATCTGTATCACACAGAAAAATCTATAAAATTGAATAAATCTGTCTCCCACAGAAATACCCAAGAGTTTTTGTTCCGTCTTTTGATAAATCAAGGTGAACAGGAACCAATTTTGATCAACCAGACTTATATTCCCGAAGAAGAGCCTAGTATTATCAATCACCTCACAATAAACTTAATCGATTAGCGAAAAAAGTTATTGTGGAATCACAAACGATGAGACGAAGTTTGTTTATGATTACTTTTCTATCTTGCCTATCGGAGATATAAAATCTCGAGCCAATTATTTCAATTGTACTCAACGCGATAGAAACAGCAAGATCATATCACGAAACTACAAAGATAATAGTTGGGTCTGGCTTCACAATCCCAATGAAGTTTTCAAGTCGTTAACCTACAGGGTCTCGAGAAGAAACCTAAGGTTAAAGGATAATCGACTCTAGTTATGCAACTAGTAACACACATGAGGTGTGGGGATTAGGTTTCCCAGTTTCTAGAGTTCTCCTTTATATAGTTTTTAAATAAGGGTTTGTAATCCAAGTTACCTTGGTAACAAAGCATTCAATATTCACCGTTAGATGTAAAACCTGATTCAACCAAGCTAATATCTTTCAACTGTTAGATCGAACTTAGCTTGTTAAACACAAATAAAATGTAACCTCTTTTAAGTTTATGTAACCGTACCTAAACATGTACACCATGTTGGTTCACAAATAGTTAACCGAGGTTAGCCATATGATTACTCTCATATCAACCTTATTCATCTTAACCATAACTAGTTCAAATGACTCAAATGAAACTAGTTAAGAGTTGTTCAATTATTTAGAAAACACAATTGAAATCAAATCGGTTTGATTCACTTGAATCAGTCTTGAACATTATAGCCACGGTTTGCAAAGATTGCATTCCTTATGATATAAATGTTTAAGTTCATGGATTTGGCCGATTTGACAAAAAGTAACCAGCTTAAGTATGCGTACGGGTATGCGTACTTAAGCAACCGGTTTTTGAGTTTGTAAAGTTCCCAAACTCAGCAGAAATTTTAGGTTCAAAAACTTCTGCCAATATGCGTACGGGTACGCATAATTAAGGTGACTAGTTAATAGTTTTGCCAAAACCAAACTCAACCTGTCTCCTTCACCAATTTCATATACACACATATGCATACTCTTGGCTTCCGGTTTATGGATTTATACACTAATGTGCGAACACACTATATATGCTTATATCCAAAGATGGTTACATCATCAGTTTGCACTTCAGAATTTTATTCAGGTATGTGGTTTACCTTCTACATATTGTATCGATGATACTGCCCCCCCTTCCATGCACACCCTGGCAGTCACTTATTTTGATGTAGTTAAGAAGAAAATTCCAGAAAAATTTTATATGTCTGTAAGAGATTCCATCTTGTGGCATTGACACCGAGTCAAGCATGCTCAAGATTATTTATTGGCTCTACCCATTAGTGGGCTTAATCAATGTCTTGGTCCCAGACATTTTAGAGTTGTGCTTTGCTATCGCCTTGGTATCCCATTGTTAGTTGAGAATGGTTTATGCCCAAGTTGTAACAAATACATGGACATTTTTGGGGATCACGCGCTTCATTGTGCTAAGGATATAGGCCCCGATTTTCGACATGATCACGTTCGTGATGTAATCGCTGACATTTGTTACAAAGCTAGCGTGCCTGTGCGTAAGTAGGTTTCTCTGGGTTTTCTGACGGATGATGACAAACATTTGAAACCTATTGATATTCTGGTGCTCAACTAGGAAAATGGAAAGGATGTTTGTATGGATGTCACATGTGTCTCTCCCTTCACAGGTGATGGAATTCGCTCTTTGGTCCCTAGGAAAGCTATATCTAATGTTGTCTCTCGTAAACACACTAAATATTTGGACAAGTGTATTTCACATGGTCATGGTTTGGGTGTCCTAGCTTTCTCTACTCTAGGAGAACTGGGTGAGGATACTTTGTGTTTTTTTCAAGCGTCTGAAGAATTGTTTAGTTAGCAACGATACTAGTAGTGGTTCTGATAGTTTTATTTTTCATAGATTAGAAATTGTTATCCAAAAAGGTGTTGGGGCCCAGATTTTTGCTAGGATGCTAACCAAAAGCTTTGTTTAAATCAATTAATTTATTATTTGATAAAAAAAAAATTATTGAAACATTCTACTAAAATGTCAATAGCCGTTTTCACACACTATTAGCATCAAAGCAATTTTCAAGATATTGAAATAATCATTATTGGAACCTTCCAAGTCTTATACCAAATGATTGTATCACAGAAACCATGTAAGATATTACTTGGCAATTTTCTCGTGATATAAGATGAACTTGGTCGAAGCGAAATCTTACCAACACATGTTTCGAGAAATATGTAAGCGAGATATACTCAGCTCGAAATCTCAAATGTGTATAGAGAAAACTATATCGTAAGACGACTTATGTCTCAATATAGGAGATAGTAGAAATAGACTTTCCAAGTGATAGATAAGTTCAAATCTCCACATACCTTTTGTCGAAGAAGTACCACAAGCTCCCCTTAGTAGTTCTTCATCTTCAAGAGATGAACGTCGAGAGATATAAGCTCAACTACACTATCTATGTCCTAGTCCGTGACATCTACAAATAGGATAGAAATCAAGACTTATAGTTTTGATCACTAACATTGACAAATATGCTTGAGATAGCAACGCATGCGAGTTCGACCGAGCAATGCTCTAAAAATCTCCCCTTTGTCAATTTTAATGACAAAACTATCAATACATATAGATTACAGAAAGGATAAAAAATGTAGCTTCTTGTCCACATGCTTGATCCCCTTGGCATCTTCAACGCGACTCGAAATCTTCGTCATTTCCAAGTACTTCATGATCCTAAAGGTTGTAAGTTCAGCATCACAGTTGTTGAAGATCCGTATCTATAACAATGAGAAAACAAAATGCTCTCAATCATTGTTATAAAATGTCATAGTATTATTATACAACATCAAAGTTCAATTGTATCATAACTTTGACAATAACACTATGGTGATATGCATCACTCCCACTTAGTCAATACAGATCTCGACATGAAAACACTCCCCCTTACATAATGATCCATTAACCATATGTATTTATAGTGTGAACTACACATTAATTCTCCCCTTTTTTGTCAAACAAATTGGCAAAGGTACGAAAATTAGTGGGATCCTAATGAAATTTCCACGGAGATACATCATGACCGAAAGGTGTATTAACATACCAACAAATTTAGATGCAATCATAAAACCGAAGCTAAATGCATTCAGCAAGGAGTTAATGAAGATACAAGATAACCCCTAAAAATTCCACAGCCGCACTCCCCACAAAGATTTGGCAATTAAGCACAAGTTCAAAAGAACTCTCCTCCATAAAATGTCATCCCCGAAGAAACAACAAAGGAGACCTTACTTTCACAAGAAAGAAGGATTTCTTTGGACAACCAAATCACATGAAAACATGAATTTGTATCCAAAAAATTTAATTGAAATAACCACAAGAGAACCATAGTTATTTCAATCGAAAAATAACAACCAAATTAATCACAAGAAAACCCATGATTAATTCAATTGGAATACACAACCAAATTAATTACAAAAGCGATCAATTTAATTGGTCATGCTCCACATAAGCGAACTTATGGAACAACAACTAAAATAACCAAAAGATAATGATTAATGTAGTTGATCATGTTCGACATAGGGAACCTTACGGAGCAACAACTAAGTTAATCATAAGAATGAACAACTCAGTCGATTGTGCTCAACATAATAAACCTTATGGAATAACACAGTATATGCACAAAGATTGTGGATTGGGGATCGACCAAATACTGCGGAATAGACAAGGATTCATTCTATTTTTCATCACTATTTTCTCAATGATATATAATAGATTTAATCCTTGTAAACAAAAGTTTTATCCTTTCTTTTTATTAAAACATGACATAAAAGAATTTAACTTTTGTAATGTCAAAAGTTCATTTTATCTTCCATCAATACATTCATATCGACATAATAGAGGTAACTTTTGAACAAGTATGGGATAGTCACAGGTTCACGGACGTAAACAACATATCCCATAAGAATTTGCAATATATAAAATCATAACGATTAAAATTGCAAAAATCATCTTCCAAAAAATACTTTAGAATTTAAATTAATAAATCTAAAAACAATGAAGATGAAAATCGTTAGACATAGCTATGTGTTCTCACAATAATGGCTATTCCAAACCCTAGTTATTCTTCTAAAAACCAAAAAGAAGATTTACTAGATAAAATAGTTCAAAACAACTCTTAAAAAAACCGATCAATCACAAGTGATAATCAAAGTTTCGGTACCGAAGCTTCACTGGTTCCAAAAACTTCAAACTTGTGATTGACAGAATTGATAGCATCTTCAGACATGGCATTGAGACGATCTTTAAGACGTGTATTCATTAGAGAAAGTTCGGTGTTGACCTTAATCAACTCGGTTCTTAACCCATCTAGCTCTTTTAGAGTGTTAACAAGCAAAAATTTTGCATCGTTAAATTTTTCGATAAAGTTTTGAACAACTTCATTAGAAATCTCTCCATCATCCTCAAAATCCGAGAAGTTGTCAGGATTTTAAGAGGATGTGTCATCAACTTCTACTAGAGTCGCTTTCTCCTCTTCTTTGAGATCCAAACCCTCATCAAGAAAACCTCTTGGGAAACTACCAAAACCAGATGGTGAGGTCATTCTTGATGAAGACGCAGCCTGAGTATACATACTTTTCAAAATAGGGTTTGGTATATAAAGGGATCCACAGGAACCCAGAAATAGGGTTTCCAAAAAACGGTTAGAGACAGGTAACAGGGAACCCGTACGAGTGTAACCTTGGCCCATTAATCAAAAAATACTTAAATGAAGAATGACATAATTAACCAGATAGATAATGAAGGTGTTTGGCTATGTGATAAGTTTCACAGATCTCTGCATAATAAACTTTTTATCCACATAGGTAAGAGAGATTTAGAGCATAAGAATAGACACTTTGACACAAACAAAAATCAAAGAGAACACAAAAACTAATGGAAAGATGTTTTCGTGATTATCCTAGTTAAGAACGATAAGAAAATAACATAGATAATTTGCAACATCTGTCAACACGTATACCTGAGTACATCTCACTCTACCAGGATTTTTTTTTTGGAGTGTGGTTTCAACCTTGTGATTAATTAGCACAAGTATGAGCCTTGAGCTCATTAAATGAACGTTGCTTATGGTTAAACCTCTTTTTCCTGTTTTTTGGAGGAAAACCATTATGATGTGAAAAATTATCATGAAACTTACTATCATCAAGATATGATACATAGTTTTGATTCTTACCTGAAGAATTCTGGTCAGAGGGAATAGACATCCTGTTGATAATTTCTTTATATCCTTCAATTATCCCTTTTAAGTTGTCTTCCATACCTCCATTTTTGGTTCCTTCTTCTGGTATTTTTTTCACATCATCAACAACATAATCTCCCTTCCTAATTGAAGAATATCCATGACTTCTTCTTCTTTGAAATGGTTTAGGAAGACTGTTATGTGTTTGAACATTCGAGGAATACATTGAACTGACTTTCCTGGTGGGGTACACAGGGTGAGTACTAAAACCGATTGGTTTAGACATACGAATGTCAGTTACACCTTTGAGAATTAAATCTAAGGCGTGTTGAAGACAAATAATAGAATTGTCATTCAACCTAGAATTCCTCTTTTGTTTACTTGGTCCTTTTGAATCACAAAAGAGACACACTTTCTGATCACATGAGTGATTAGATAAAACAGTCCTAACACCATTGTTGGGATAATTATTCCTTATATGTGATGTGGGCTTTCCTTGATTAGGAGAAGATGCAGGCACATCTTTTCCAACATAAGGGTTTTTTGGTTTTGCTTCTAAACCTGATTCTCTTACAGTTAAACCAGAAGTAGTTGGTATGGTGGACTCTTTTGAATACTCTTGAATTGAGAGTTTACTTAAGAGATGTTCAATTTTCAAAGTATCCTTTTTGATATGTTCTTCTTTAAGGATCTTTAAACGAGAGCGGAGCTCACTTATCATACCAACTAGAG